>NC_081763.1:35889503-35924503 GCF_963082965.1 Carassius carassius
TCTCTGACCACACGCCTCACTCTCTGACCACACGCCTTACTCTCTGACCACACCCTCTGACCGATTACAACACCCCTCAATCAGTGACCACACCTCTTACACATTACAAAACACCCCTCACTCTCTGACCACACGCCTCACTCTCTGACCACACGCCTTACACAGTACACCACACCCCTCACTCTCTGACCACACCCCTCACTCTCTGACCACACGCCTTACTCTCTGACCACACCCCTTACACAGTACACCACACCCCTCACTCTCTGACCACACGCCTTACTCTCTGACCACACCCCTTACACAGTACACCACACCCCTCACTCTCTGACCACACGCCTCACTCTCTGACCACACGCCTTACACAGTACACCACACCCCTCACTCTCTGACCACACCCCTCACTCTCTGACCACACGCCTTACTCTCTGACCACACCCCTTACACAGTACACCACACCCCTCACTCTCTGACCACACGCCTCACTCTCTGACCACACGCCTCACTCTCTGACCACACGCCTCACTCTCTGACCACACGCCTTACACTTGACCACACCCTTCGTGTTCTAACCACACCTCCTCTCACTTGACCCCACCCCCTCGTGTTCTAACCACACCTCCTCTCATTTGACCCCGCCCCCTCATGTTCTAACCACACCTCCTCTCACTTGACCCCACCCCCTCGTGTTCTAACCACACCTCCTCTCATTTGACCCCACCCCCTCGTGTTCTAACCACACCTCCTCTCACTTGACCCCACCCCCTCGTGTTCTAACCACACCTCCTCTCATTTGACCCCACCCCCTCGTGTTCTGACAACACCTCCTCTCACTTGACCCCACCCTCTCGTGTTCTGACCACACCTAGGTTTTATGTCTGTATTCAGTGATTTAATGTACGGGCATTGATATGACTGGGTCCCTCCTCATGCTGTGCTCTGATTGGCCGTCCACAGGTGCAGACGCAGACGTTCCCCATGCAGACGCTGGCGGTGCAGACGCAGACTCAGCCGCAGACGGTGATGATCGCACCGACAGGCACACCCACACACAGATTCATACACAACCAGGTGATCTGTCAGCAGAACCCCGGCGCCGGCTTCCAGGGTGAGACTCACACACACTCACACACGCACACACTCTCTCACACACTCACACTACACACACACACTCTCTCTCACGCAGCTGTGTCTTTCTCAGTCCTCCAGCCGCAGATGCAGAGCATCATGACATCACCACAGGTCCAGCCCATGACCATCCAGCACCAGCGGCTGCTGACTCCGTCCGGTCAGACCTTCCAGACGCTGTCCACCACACCGGTCCACACCGTATCCCAGCAGGTGCCTGTACGTCTCACACACACTCCCTGCAGACTGTTCTTACTGTGCTGTGTGATGTCATGTGTGACGCTGCGCTCTGATTGGCCGACAGGTGCTGCTGCACCAGCCACAGATCCTGAAGACAGACTCTCTGGTTCTGACCACGCTCAAACCGGACGGGACACAGGTGCTGTCCACTGTCCATAACCCACCGGGCCTCACCGCCCTCACGGCACCCATCCAGACCACCTCGCTGCAGGTCCCTGTACGTCACACACACTACAGTCACCATACACTGCCAAACATATCATAGATGCAGGACAGATGGGGGAATATTACACTTGATTGTTTAGATTGTCAAAAATATTGCTATATAATTGTACTGTTTTTAGTTTTTTTTTTTTACATTTTCTGATATGTTGTTAAAAATAAATTTCTTAAGCATAACATTTTATTGTTACATTTAATAAGTTTATTTATTTATGAGAGGTTTATTGCTATTATGATTCTATTAATATCTCCTCTGAGTTTGCCATTAAAACAGCCTTTGCGTTAAATTACAATAAATAAACAAAAACAAAAAATAGAGTATATTGGTAAATGTTTACAGACAAATTTAATCATTCAGTATTATGATTATTACATTTCTTCTCTGAATTTGATATTAAATTAACCCCTTTGCTGCTGGAATGGTGTAAAAGAGTAAATTATGGTTTTAAAATTGAATTTAAATCATATTTGTTTAAAATAAATTACAAATCAGTGTAAATATATTTATGTAGAATTATAAATATTTGAAGAAAATAATAGCTTAAAATATCTTTTTAAGACAAGATCTTTTTTATGAACATTTAATGGAAAATCAGACATACTCATGCAGAAAATATTTTTTTAATTTTCATAAAAAATGTAATTTTTTTGTGATGACGTGATTGTTCTGATTGTACTGTGATGTGTTCATACGTATTTTTCATATCTATATTTATATCTATATTTCATATATTACTGTTTATGGTTCTGAACGTCGTGGCTCTTTCACAGACGCTGATGAGCAGCAACATTCTCACCACTGTTCCCATGGTGATGGGAGGCGGAGACAAGCTGCCAATCAAGCAGCTCCCCTCGGGCACCGCCCACACAGGAGGCGGAGCCAGGGTGGGCATGGAGCAGGGCATGGCCATTACCCCTGGAACGGGAGGAGTCGTGAAGGAGGGCGAGAGACGGACGACACACAACATCATCGAGAAACGCTACAGATCGTCCATCAACGACAAGATCCTGGAGCTGCGCGACCTCGTGATGGGCAGCGACGCCAAGGTGAGTGCGCCGCACTGCATGCTGGGACGCGTGGAGCTCAGGTGACGCTCTGACCTCTGTTTGATGTGATTGACAGATGCACAAGTCTGGCGTTCTGCGTAAAGCCATCGACTACATCAAGTACCTGCAGCAGGTGAACCACAAGCTCCGGCAGGAGAACCTGACGCTCAAGATGGCCAATCACAAGAACAGTGAGAGTCACATGACCACACGCCCAAACACACTGTTCACTAGAAGCTCTCAGATCTGTGTCATCATCACACAATTATAACAATGATTAAACCCCATGAGTTTTTAATTCTGTTTTGATTTCTAATTCTATTTTAAAGGTACGTTCATTAACTTAAATTCATTACATTTTAATCATCAAAGGATTATCTGGATTCTGTGTTTATGATTTAATACAAATCTATTAGTTATCAAATGCATAAAACTTAAGAAATATGATTAATCTTTTAAAATATAATCAAATAAAATGCTGGACAACAGAGGTGTTTTAATTAAATTACAATTAAAACATGGATAAAACTGTTGTAATATTCCATGAATTAAATATTCAGAATGATTAATTTATATTATTATTAATATATACTATTATAAATTTAATTCTTACTAATATTGATATTGAAATTTGATTTTGTACATCCCTGCTTTATTAATATTTATTAAGTGATGTATAAACTTAATGCTTTTCTGTTCTCATTGATAAATTTGACAAGTGACTTGCCTGACGTTTTGTCAGCTATATGTTGTATTGATGAATCCCAAACGGTCATTATTCGTGTCTAGACTGTGTACACTGCTCTTGATGTGACGGCTGTGTTGTGTCTCTCGTAGAGTCGGTGTGTCTCTCTGATGATGTGGATCTGAAGCCGGAGATGGCCTTCATTTCTCCTCCTCCGTCAGATTCGGGCTCCAGCTCTCCTCCTCAGCTGTCACCCTTCTGCATCGACTCGGAGCCGGGCAGCCCTCTGCTGGAGAACGAGAGCGTGAGATGCTGGCCCCTCTCTGCATGTTACTGTGAGAGGCTGGCGGTCCGTCTGACGTGTGTGTGTGTGTGTGTGTGCAGGTCAAGAGCGAGCCGGACTCCCCGTCATCAGTGGGCGTGATGGACAGCTCTCGTCTGCTGCTCTGCACGCTCACCTTCCTCTGTCTGTCGCTCAACCCTCTTCCGTCTCTGCTGGGGTCCGAGGACAGCACTGGGCTGACGGCCACACATGGAACCACACGCTCGCTCTTCTCTCTGCCCACGCAGAGCTTTGGTGAGTCACATGACCTGATCACATGATCACTCCACCTGCTCTGACGCTAACGCCTCGTGTGTTTCTGTCCATCCGTCAGGGGCGTGGCTGTGGTGTGTGTTGCCGTGGCTCCTGGTGTGGGTCCTGAGTGGGGTGGGCGTGGTCTGGGGGTGTGTCCGTGTGCTGTACCTGTGGGAGCCGGTCACGCCCCTTCACTCACCCACCTCAGTGCGCTTCTGGAGACACAGGAAACAGGCCGACCTGCAGCTGTACCGGGTACACACACTCACACACACACTCATACACACACTAACACACACGCACACACACTCACTCCTACACACACACACACACACTCATACACACACTAACACACACACGCACACATACTCATATACTCACACACACACTCATACACACACTAACACACACGCACACACACTCACTCCTACACACACACACACACACTCATACACACACACACACCCATACAAACACACACACACACACTCATACACATACTAACACACACGCACACATACTCATATACACACGCACACTCTCATATACACTTGTAGATTCAGTGATCATGTGTTGTGTGTGTGTGTGTCTCAGGGTGATTACGCGGCGGCTGTGGTCAGTCTGCACACCTGTCTGTCCATCTTGTCCAGATTGCTGCCCTCCTCCACCCTCGACATCATCTGCTCACTCTCCTGGAACCTGATTCGCTACTGCCTGCGGAAACCCGCCCCCCTGGGCTGGCTGGTGCGTCTGGTTGGAGGAAGACATGAGGGGGAGGAGTCACAGACCAGCTCACGCGATGCAGCGCTTGTGTATCACCAACTCAGCCAGCTGCAGCTCACAGGTATGTGTGTGTGTGTGTGTGTGTGTGTGTGTGCCTCAGTGTGTGTGTGTGTGTGTGTGTGTGTGCCTCAGTGTGTGTGTGAATGTGTGCACATGCAAGTTTGTGCGCTGTGTGTGTCTTTGTACTTTATAGTGAGTGTGTGCTCTATAGTTAGTGTTTGTCATATATAGTGACTGTGTGCTACAGTGAATGTGCTCTATAGCGAGCGTGTGCTCTATAGCGAGCGTGTGCTCTATAGCGAGCGTGAGTGTGCTCTATAGTGACTGCTCTATAGTGAGCGTGTGCTCTATAGCGAGTGTGCTCTATAGCGAGTGTGAGTGTGCTTAGGGTTAGAGCTCTATAGTGAGTGTGCTCTATAGTGAGCGTGTGCTCTATAGTGAGCGTGCTCTATACTGAGCGTGTCATATTAGCGAGTGTGAGTGTGCTCTATAGTAAGCGTGTGCTCTATAGTGAATGTGCTCTATAGTGAGCGTGTGCTCTATAGTGAGTGTGCTCTATAGTGACTGCTCTATAGTGAGAGTGTGCTCTATAGCGAGTGTGCTCTATAGCGAGTGTGCTCTATAGTAAGCGTGTGCTCTATAGTGAGTGTGCTCTATAGTGAGCGTGTCATATTAGTGAGTGTGCGCTATAGCGAGCGTGAGTGTGCTCTATAGTGAGCGTGTGCTCTATAGTGAGCGTGTGCTCTATAGCGAGCGTGCTCTATAGCGAGCATGAGTGTGCTCTAGTGAGTGTGCTCTATAGTGAGCGTGTGCTCTACAGTGAGCGTATAGTGAGCGTGTGCTCTATAGCGGGTGTGCTCTATAGCGAGTGTGCTCTATAGCGAGTGTGCTCTATAGTGAGCGTGTGCTCTATAGTGAGCGTGTGCTCTATAGTGAGCGTGTGCTCTATAGTGAGTGTGCTCTATAGTGAGTGTGCTCTAGTGAGAGTGTGCTCTATAGTGAGAGTGTGCTCTAGTGAGAGTGTGCTCTAGTGAGCGTGTGCTCTATAGTGAGCGTGTGCTCTATAGTGAGCGTGTGCTCTATAGTGAGCGTGCTCTATAGTGAGTGTGCTCTATAGTGAGTGTGCTCTATAGTGAGTGTGCTCTATAGTGAGCGTGTGCTCTATAGTGAGCGTGTGCTCTATAGTGAGCGTGTGCTCTATAGTGAGTGTGTGCTCTATAGCGAGCGTGTGCTCTAGTGAGTGTGCTCTATAGCGAGTGTGCTCTATAGTGAGCGTGTGCTCTATAGTGAGCGTGTGCTCTATAGTGAGCGTGTGCTCTATAGTGAGCGTGCTCTGTAGTGAGTGTGCTCTGTAGTGAGTGTGCTCTATAGTGAGCGTGTGCTCTATAGTGAGCGTGCTCTGTAGTGAGTGTGCTCTATAGTGAGCGTGTGCTCTATAGTGAGCGTGTGCTCTATAGTGAGCGTGTGCTCTATAGTGAGTGTGCTCTAGTGAGCGTGTGCTCTATAGCGAGCGTGTGCTCTATAGCGAGCGTGTGCTCTATAGCGAGCGTGTGCTCTAGTGAGTGTGCTCTATAGCAAGTGTGCTCTATAGTGAGCGTGTGCTTTATAGCGAGTGTGCTCTATAGCGAGCGTGTGCTCTAGTGAGTGTGCTCTATAGAGAGTGTGCTCTATAGTGAGCGTGTGCTTTATAGCGAGTGTGCTCTATAGCGAGCGTGTGCTTTATAGCGAGTGTGCTCTATAGCGAGCGTGTGCTCTAGTGAGTGTGCTCTATAGCGAGTGTGCTCTATAGTGAGCGTGTGCTTTATAGCGAGTGTGCTCTATAGCGAGCGTGTGCTCTATAGCGAGCGTGTGCTCTAGTGAGTGTGCTCTATAGCAAGTGTGCTCTATAGTGAGCGTGTGCTTTATAGCGAGTGTGCTCTATAGCGAGCGTGTGCTCTATAGCGAGCGTGTGCTCTAGTGAGTGTGCTCTATAGAGAGTGTGCTCTATAGTGAGCGTGTGCTTTATAGCGAGTGTGCTCTATAGCGAGCGTGTGCTCTAGTGAGTGTGCTCTATAGCGAGTGTGCTCTATAGTGAGCGTGTGCTTTATAGCGAGTGTGCTCTATAGCGAGCGCGTGCTCTATAGCGAGCGTGTGCTCTAGTGAGTGTGCTCTATAGAGAGTGTGCTCTATAGTGAGCGTGTGCTTTATAGCGAGTGTGCTCTATAGCGAGCGTGTGCTCTAGTGAGTGTGCTCTATAGCGAGTGTGCTCTATAGTGAGCGTGTGCTTTATAGCGAGTGTGCTCTATAGCGAGCGTGTGCTCTAGTGAGTTTGCTCTATAGAGAGTGTGCTCTATAGTGAGCGTGTGCTTTATAGCGAGTGTGCTTTATAGCGAGTGTGTCAATGTCAATTTCAATGTCACCTTTATTTATATAGCGCTTTAAACTAAATACATTGCGTCAAAGCAACTGAACAACATTCATTAGGAAAACAGTGTCAATAATGCAAAAATGATAGTTAAAGGCAGTTCATCATTGGATTCAGTTATGTCATCTCTGTTCAGTTAAATAGTGTCTGTGCATTTATTTGCAATCAAGTCAACGATATCGCTGTAGATGAAGTGTCCCCAACTAAGCAAGCCAGAGGCGACAGCGGCAAGGAACCGAAACTCCATCGGTGACAGAATGGAGAAAAAAACCTTGGGAGAAACCAGGCTCAGTTGGGGTGCCAGTTCTCCTCTGACCAGACGAAACCAGTAGTTCAATTCCAGGCTGCAGCAAAGTCAGATTGTGCAGAAAAATCATCTGTTTCCTGTGGTCTTGTCCTGGTGCTCCTCTGAGACAAGGTCTTTACAGGGGATCTGTATCTGGGGCTCTAGTTGTCCTGGTCTCCGCTGTCTTTCAGGGATGTAGAGGTCCTTTCTAGGTGCTGATCCACCATCTGGTCTGGATACGTACTGGATCCGGGTGACTGCAGTGACCCTCTGATCTGGACACAGATTGGATCTGGTGGCCACGGTGACCTCGGAACAAGAGAGAAACAGACAAATATTAGCGTAGATGCCATTCTTCTAATGATGTAGCAAGTACATAGGGTGTTATGGGAAGTGTTCCCGGTTCTGGTTAACCTAATTAATGCAGCCTTAAAATCCTTTAACGGATTTGGATATTAAAAGCATATTAGTATGTTATGTGTAAGCCAGGTTAAAGAGATGGGTCTTTAATCTAGATTTAAACTGCAAGAGTGTGTCTTCTCCCGAACAATGTTAGGTAGGTTATTCCAGAGTTTAGGCGCCAAATAGGAAAAGGATCTGCCGCCTGCAGTTGATTTTGATATTCTAGGTATTATCAAATTGCCTGAGTTTTGAGAACGTAGCGGACGTAGAGGATTATAATGTAAAAGGAGCTCATTCAAATACTGAGGTGCTAAACCATTCAGGGCTTTATAAGTAATAAGCAATATTTTAAAATCTATATGATGTTTGACAGGGAGCCAGTGCAGTGTTGACAGGACCGGGCTAATATGGTCATACTTCCTGGTTCTAGTAAGAACTCTTGCTGCTGCATTTTGGACTAGCTGTAGTTTGTTTACTAAGCGTGCAGAACAATCACCCAATAAAGCATTACAATAATCTAACCTTGAGGTCATAAATGCATGGATTAACATTTCTGCATTTGACATTGAGAGCATAGGCCGTAATTTAGATATATTTTTGAGATGGAAAAATGCAGTTTTACAAATGCTAGAAACGTGGCTTTCTAAGTAAAGATTGCGAGCAAGTAGCACACCTAGGTTCCTAACTGATGATGAAGAATTGACAGAGCAACCATCAAGTCTTAGACAGTGTTCTAGGTTATTACAAGCAGAGTTTTTAGGTCCTATAATTAACACCTCTGTTTTTTCAGAATTTAGCAGTAAGATATTACTCGTCATCCAGTTTTTTATATCGACTATGCAATCCATTAGTTTTTCAAATTGGTGTGTTTCACCGGGCTGCGAAGAAATATAGAGCTGAGTATCATCAGCATAACAGTGAAAGCTAACACCATGTTTCCTGATGATATCTCCCAAGGGTAACATATAAAGCGTGAAGAGTAGCGGCCCTAGTACTGAGCCTTGAGGTACTCCATACTGCACTTGTGATCGATAGGATACATCTTCATTCACTGCTACGAACTGATGGCGATCATATAAGTACGATTTAAACCATGCTAATGCACTTCCACTGATGCCAACTAAGTATTCAAGTCTATGCAAAAGAATGTTGTGGTCAATTGTGTCAAACGCAGCACTAAGATCCAATAAAACTAATAGAGAGATACACCCACGATCAGATGATAAGAGCAGATCATTTGTAACTCTAAGCAGAGCAGTCTCAGTACTATGATACGGTCTAAATCCTGACTGGAAATCCTCACATATACCATTTTTCTCTAAGAAGGAATATAATTGTGTGGATACCACCTTTTCTAGTATCTTGGACAGAAAAGGGAGATTCGAGATTGGTCTATAATTAACTAGTTCTTTGGGGTCAAGTTGTGGTTTTTTGATGAGGGGCTTAATAACAGCCAGTTTGAAGGTTTTGGGGACATGTCCTAATGACAATGAGGAATTAATAATAGTCAGAAGAGGATCTATGACTTCTGGAAGCACCTCTTTCAGGAGCTTAGATGGTATAGGGTCTAACATACATGTTGTTGGTTTAGATGATTTAACAAGTTTATACAATTCTTCCTCTCCTATGGTAGAGAATGAGTGGAACTGTTCCTCAGGGGGTCTATAGTGCACTGTCTGATGTGATACTGTAGCTGACGGCTGAATGGTTGCAATTTTATCTCTAATAGTATCGATTTTAGAAGTAAAGTAGTTCATAAACTCATTACTGCTGTGGTGTTGGGAAATGTCAACACTTGTTGAGGCTTTATTTTTCGTTAATTTAGCCACTGTATTGAATAAATACCTGGGGTTATGTTTGTTTTCTTCTAAAAGAGAAGAAAAGTAATCGGATCTAGCAGTTTTTAATGCTTTTCTGTAGGATATGTTACTTTCCCGCCAAGCAATACGAAATACCTCTAGTTTTGTTTTCCTCCAGCTGCGCTCCATTTTTCGGGCTGCTCTCTTTAGGGTGCGAGTATGCTCATTATACCATGGTGTCAAACTGTTTTCCTTAACCTTCCTTAAGCGTAAAGGAGCAACTTTATTTAAAGTGCTAGAAAAGAGAGAGTCCATAGTTTCTGTTACATCATCAAGTTGTTCTGAGGTTTTGGATATGCTAAGGAATTTGGTTACATCAGGAAGATAACTTAAAAAGCAGTCTTTTGTGTTAGAAGTGATGGTTCTTCCATACTTGTAACAAGAAGTAGAATTTACAATTTTGGCTATATGAATTTTGCAAAGAACTAAATAATGATCTGAGATATCATCACTTGGCTGAATAATTTCAACACCATCAACATCAATTCCATGTGACTGTATTAAATCTAGAGTATGATTTTGACAATGAGTAGGTCCTGAAACGTGTTGTCTAACACCAATAGAGTTCAGAATGTCTATAAATGCTGATCCCAATGCATCGTTTTCATTATCGAGTGTGCTCTATAGCGAGCGTGTGCTCTAGTGAGTGTGCTCTATAGCGAGCGTGCTCTATAGCGAGCGTGTGCTCTATAGTGAGTGTGCTCTATAGTGAGTGTGCTCTATAGTGAGTGAGCTCTCTAGTGAGTGTGCTCTATAGTGAGCGTGTGCTCTATAGCAAGCGTGTGCTCTATAGTGAGCGTGTGCTCTATAGTGAGTGTGCTCTAGTGAGCTTGTGCTCTATAGTGAGTGTGCTCTATAGTGAGTGTGCTCTAGTGAGCGTGTGCTCTATAGTGAGTGTGCTCTAGTGAGCTTGTGCTCTATAGTGAGTGTGCTCTATAGCGAGTGTGCTCTAGTGAGCTTGTGCTCTATAGTGAGTGTGCTCTATAGTGAGTGTGCTCTAGTGAGCGTGTGCTCTATAATGAGTGTGCTCTAGTGAGTGATCCCAATGCATCGTTTTCATTATCGAGTGTGCTCTATAGCGAGCGTGTGCTCTAGTGAGTGTGCTCTATAGCGAGCGTGCTCTATAGTGAGTGTGCTCTATAGTGAGTGTGCTCTATAGTGAGTGTGCTCTAGTGAGCGTGTGCTCTATAGTGAGTGTGCCCTATTGAGCTTGTGCTCTATAGTGAGTGTGCTCTATAGTGAGTGTGCTCTAGTGAGCTTGTGCTCTATAGTGAGTGTGCTCTAGTGAGCGTGTGCTCTATAGTGAGCGTGTGCTCTATAGCAAGCGTGTGCTCTATAGTGAGCGTGTGCTCTATAGTGAGCGTGTGCTCTATAGTGAGCGTGTGCTCTATAGTGAGTGTGCTCTAGTGAGCTTGTGCTCTATAGTGAGTGTGCTCTATAGTGAGTGTGCTCTAGTGAGCGTGTGCTCTATAGCGAGTGTGCTCTATAGCGAGTGTGCTCTAGTGAGCTTGTGCTCTATAGTGAGTGTGATCTAGTGAGCGTGTGCTCTATAGTGAGTGTGCTCTATAGTGAGCGTGTGCTCTATAGCAAGCGTGTGCTCTATAGTGAGCGTGTGCTCTATAGTGAGCGTGTGCTCTATAGTGAGCGTGTGCTCTATAGTGAGTGTGCTCTAGTGAGCTTGTGCTCTATAGTGAGTGTGCTCTATAGTGAGTGTGCTCTATAGCGAGTGTGCTCTAGTGAGCGTGTGCTCTATAGTGAGTGTGCTCTAGTGAGCGTGTGCTCTATAGCAAGCGTGTGCTCTAGTGAGTGTGCTCTAGTGAGTGTGCTCTATAGCGAGTGTGCTCTATAGTGAGCGTGTGCTTTATAGCGAGTGTGCTCTATAGCGAGTGTGCTCTTTAGTGAGCGTGTGCTTTATAGCGAGTGTGCTCTATAGCGAGCGTGTGCTCTAGTGAGTGTGCTCTATAGCGAGTGTGCTCTATAGCGAGTGTGCTCTATAGTGAGTGTGCTCTATAGTGAGTGTGCATCATATATAGTGAGTGTGTGCTCTATAGTGAGTGCTCTGTAGTGAGCATGTGCTCTGTAGTCAGCGTGAGTGTGCTCTATAGTGAGTGTGCTCTATAGTGAGTGTGCTCTATAGTGAGCGTGTGCTTTATAGTGAGTGTGCTCTATAGTGAGTGTGCTCTATAGTGAGTGTGCTCTATAGTGAGTGTGCTCTATAGTGAGCGTGTGCTTTATAGTGAGTGTGCTCTATATTGAGTGTGCTCTATAGTGAGCGTGTGCTTTATAGTGAGTGTGCTCTATAGTGAGTGTGCTCTATAGTGAGCGTGTGCTTTATAGTGAGTCTGCTCTATAGTGAGTGTGCTCTATAGTGAGTGTGCTCTATAGTGAGTGTGCTCTATAGTGAGTGTGCTCTATAGTGAGTGTGCTCTATAGTGAGTGTGCTCTATAGCGAGCGTGTGCTTTATAGTGAGTGTGCTCTATAGTGAGTGTGCTCTATAGTGAGCGTGTGCTTTATAGTGAGTCTGCTCTATAGTGAGTGTGTGCTTTATAGTGAGTGTGCTCTATAGTGAGTGTGCTCTATAGCGAGCGTGTGCTTTATAGTGAGTGTGCTCTATAGTGAGTGTGCTCTATAGTGAGCGTGTGCTTTATAGTGAGTGTGCTCTATAGTGAGTGTCATATATAGTGCGTCATATATAGTGAGCGTGCGCTCTATAGTGAGTGTGCATCATATATAGTGAGTGTGCTCTATAGTGAGTGTGTGCGTCATATATAGTGAGCGTGCGCTCTATAGTGAGTGTGCATCATATATAGTGAGTGTGCTCTATAGTGAGTGTGTGCGTCATATATAGTGAGCGTGCGCTCTATAGTGAGTGTGCATCATATATAGTGAGTGTGTGCTCTATAGTGAGTGCTGTATAGTGAGTGTGCTCTAGTCAGTGGGTGCTGTATAGTGAGTGTGTGCTGTAGTGAGTGTGTGTCATGTATATGTGAGTGTGTGCTCTAGTGAGTTGAGTGTGTGTTATATATAGTGTGTGTGAGTGTTATGTGTTATAATGTGAGTGTGTGTTTTAGGTAAGCTGGATCAGCGGCCGCTCTGGGGTGTGTGTGTGTCTTTGAGCGCTGTGAATCTGAGCAAGAGTGCGGAGGGGAAGATGCCGGTCGCTCAGCAGATCCAGATCTTAGTGACAGCAGCCATTAGTCTGAGAGCAGCGCTGGGGAAACACCTCAACTGTCTGCCCGTGAGCACCACACACAATCACACACACACACACACACACACATACACACAGACACCCATCTAAACACCCCACACACCTGCTGTCTGTGCCTCAGGGTTACCTGCTGAGCTGCGCCGAGGCTCTGGCCTGTCAGTCAGACTCTAAGCTCCTCCCAGACTCCCTGCGCTGGATCTTCACGCCACTGGGCCGACAGTTCTTCCTGAGCTGTGATTGGTCAGTGAGGGCGGAGAGCAGCGAGCAGATATTCACGTCTCAGAGAGATGATGGTAAGCCTGGGCGACCGATGGATGGCTGTCTGAGCGTCCGGACGCAGGACTGACGTGTGTGTGTGTGTGTGTGTGTCTGTTGTGTGTGTGTCTAGCGGATCCCATCGCGCGGCTGCACCGCTGCTTCTGTGAGAAGCTCCTGGAGAGAGCCGTGCACACACTGATCGAGCCGCAGAGCAGCAAACGAGCAGAGGACTCTGGGTAAAACACACACACACACACACACACACCTGTTCACACAGTGGGTCCATAATTAACTACATCTACAGGTAGAATTAAAACAACTTTGATTGCAGTCTCCTTTGAGTAATAATGCAGTTCTAAATCTAATAACTGATGATTCTAGAGTTCTGTCATGTCTGCTGCAGGGAGTACACTGGTGTTCTGGAGTTCCTGCAGCTGCTGAACAGCTGTACTGAAGACTCCGCCCCCTCCACCGCCCCCTTCCCTGCGCTGGCCAATCAGAGCTCCACACCAGGTGTGTGTCACTGCCTCTGTGGTGTGTGTTGATGCGTCCTCACACGCTAACGTGTTGTCTCTCGTCTCTGCAGTCAGGGACCCTGTGTGCCGCTGGTGGGCGTCGGTGCTGAAGGCTGCGGTTCATTGGCTGCAGGGTGATGATGCGTCGGTGAGGTCACTGCTGGCGGAGGCGGAGCGGATGCCCAGAGCACTGCACACACTGGAGTGAGTGTTCACCCGTCAGAGTGTGTGTTCATGCCCGTGATGCTCCAGTCTAACCGTGTGTGTGTGTGTGTGCGCGCATGCGCGTGTGTGTTTTTGTGTGTGTGTGTGCGTGTGTGTGTGTGTGTTTTTGTGTGTGTGTGTGCGTGTGTGTGTGTGTGTGTGTGTCAGTCACCCGCTGCCGAGGGCCGTGCTGGCTCTGTGTAAGGCTGTGCAGATGAGTGTGTGTCCACAGAAGGGCGAGGGGGTCGTCAGCTGCCTCAGTCACTGCCAGCGCTCCAGTGCTCACCTGCACATCAGTGTGTGTCAGTCACACAACACCTGGCTGCACAAGGTACACACACACACATACACACACACACTGCTGATGTTTGCCCTGTTTTAGGGAGCACCCTACTCAGTGCAAGTGACTGATTTGAAACACTCTTCAGCCAGTTATCATTATGGTTGATGTTCTAGTTCTTGTTATAGGTGTTGTAACCCTATAGTTCAGAGTATAGTTTTAATTATAATTAATGCTAATTCTGATTAATATAAAGGACACACCGGTCTATTTTTCTCGAGCCAATCATCTTTTCCGACTCTTTCAGGGGGTGGAGCTTCTGGTGTGTGACCTCCTCCTGACTCTGAGGACCAGCCTATGGCAGCGTGGAGGAGGGTCTAATGGGGAGCCAGGCCCCGCCCCCGGATCCCAATTGACTGGATTTCAAAGGGACTTGAGCTCTCTTCGTAAGCTCGGCCAGGCCCACGGACAGGCCCAACACAAGGTGACCTTTGACCCCAGCCTACAGCTGACCTCTGCACTTGACCTCCACACGCTATTAACGGTGTGTATGTGTGATTTTAGCTGTTCCTGCATGAGACGACGGTCCGACTGATGGCAGGAGCCAGTCCCACACGCACACACCAGCTGCTGCGACACCGAACACACAACTACAGCACGACCGGTAAACACACACACACACACTCAATCTCTCTTGAGTGTGTTCAGTATGTTGTGCTGACGCTGTGTTTGCGCTGCAGACGGTGTCTGTGCTCCGGGCGAGCGTGAGAGGGCTCATGCTATCCTGCTAGCGTGTCGTCACCTGCCTCTGCCACTGCTGACCCCGCCGGGTCACCGCGCTCGCCTGCTGGCCGAGGCCAAGCGCACGCTGGAGCGAGTGGGAGACCGCAGATCCCTGCAGGACTGTCAGCAGATACTGCTGCGGCTCGGAGGAGGAACCACCATCGCTGCCACATAACACACACACTCACACTCACACACATCACATACACACACACACATTCACACACATCACATACACACACACACACACACACACACACACACACACACAGATACTGCTGCAGCTCGGAGGAGGAATCACCATCGCTGCCACATAACACACACACACACACTCACACACATCACATACACACACACACATCACATACACACACACATTCACACACATCACATACACACACACACACACACACACACAGATACTGCTGCAGCTCGGAGGAGGAATCACCATCGCTGCCACATAACACACACACTCACACTCACACACATCACATACACACACACACATCACATACACACACACATTCACACACATCACATACACACACACACACACACACACACAGATACTGCTGCAGCTCGGAGGAGGAATCACCATCGCTGCCACATAACACACACACACACATTCACACACATCACATACACACACACACACATTCACACACACACACACACACACACATAACACACACACTCACACATAACACATAGATACATCTGCGGCTCGGAGGAGGAACCACCATCGCTGCCACATAACACACACTCACACACACATAACACACACACACTCACACACATAACACACACACACACAGATTCTGCTGCGTCTCGGAGGAGGAACCACCATCGCTGCCACATAACACACACACACACATTCTTACACACACACACATTCTTTAACACACTCACACACACTCTCTCTCTCTCTCTCTCTCTCTCACACACTCATATTTATACACACACACACACAAACACATATTCTCACACACTCTCACACAAATATAAATATATATTTATGCGCGCACACACACACACACACACTGAACCTTCTTCAGCTGTATGTTAGTCATGATCATGTTAATATTAGATGTACATTAGTTGCATCCTCAACACACACACACACACACACACACACACACTGTATGTTGTACAGAACTGTGTCTTGTAGACCAAAGTCTTCTAGCGCTAGTGAGATACATGAGGGTTATTATATAATTATTATTTCACGTGAGGACCTTAACGCTTCATCATGTGTTATTCTTCAGTTAGTTTCTGATGTGTTTGTTTTATTTTGCTTTGATAGTATTCTGTGTTTATTCTTTTATATTTGAATAGATGACAGCGGGACTTTTATTATGACAACACGTGGTGATGATGATGATGATGATGTGATATCTCTCACACACACATCAGAATGAGCTGTTAATGCAGAAAAATACACGTGTGTATTATTTGGTGTTTTTAATAATTTAATCTAAAGCTTCTGGTTGTGTTTTAATATCTAACTGTATTAACTCTCTCTGCAGCTCAGTCACATGCGCTCTTTCTGCTCTCTCCTCTGTTCATGTTTTTGTCTGAATCTCTACATCTTTTCAATTTCTTTTTTTTTTTTTTTTTAATAAAACTGCAGATGCCGTTGAAGAACCATCTTGTGTTTGTGTGCATTTCATGAAACCCAATACAAATACACCATACACACTCCAGTTTAGTTTAGTTTCTTATAGAGCACGTTTCTTCTGTCACAAGAGCAGCCCAAAGTGCTGTAAAAGACCTAACAAAACGCAGCATTAGAAAAAAAGCCTGATATTTAAAAAATCCTTCAAAGTCGTTTTAACCGTGATCAAAGAGAGGGCAGAGTGGATGGCTGGCTGTAAGTTATTCAGTAACTTGAGGTCTGAAAATCGAAAAAGCCTGATCACCTTCCAGGTACCACAGTATCTGGAGCTATTTATTCCTCCAGGATTTCACATCCTCAAGACATGAAACCGTAGTAGAACAGGACTTTGGTGCGTATATTTGAGTATCGCCAGTGGTATGCAGTCTCATATTTCCTCAGAATAGACTCCAGAGGTAACATATACAGAGAAACCGTATCAGACCTAATATAGAGCCTTGTGGGACCCCGCATGATAGAGGAACTAAAGGAGTCGCAATTGTATTACCAGTTGTAATTGATACAGACCTATTTGACATCTAGAATTAGAAGAGCAGAGTTACCAGAATCCAAAGTGAGCAAGAGGTTATTTGTCACTGCAAGGAACACTTATTGATTAAGTGAATTTTTAGAAATTAAATCTGAGAAATATCAGAATAAACTTTATTGCCAGGTATGTTTTCACATATGAAGAATTTGTTTTCATGACAGAAGCTCTGCAGTGCTTTGTTCTGGTGCTCAGTGCTCTGTAGCGTCGACCAGATGGCAACAGTTCAAAGAGGGAGTGTGCTGGATGTGAGGGGTCCAGAGTGATTTTAACAGCCCTTTTGCTCACTCTGGATAAGTACAGTTCTTGAATAGATGGGAGGGTTGTACCGATAATTCGCTCAGCAGTCCGGACTACCCTCTGTAGTCTTCTGAGGTCAGATTTAGAAGCTGAGCTGAACCAGACAGTTACTGAAGTGCAGAGGATGGATTCGATGATGGTGGAGTAGAACTGTTTCAGCAGCTCCTGTGGCAGGTTAAACTTCCTCAGCTGGCGAAGGAAGTACAACCTCTGCTGGGCCTTTTTATCATTCAGTTTTAGCTGCTTTAATGGTTCACTGATGGGCAGATGGGCAGTTCTTAAAGGGATAGTTCACCCAAAAATCAAAATTATGTCATTAATAACTCACCCTCATGTTGTTCCAAACCCGTGAGACCTCCGTTTATCTTCAGAACACAGTTTAAGATATTTTAGATTTAGTCCGAGAGCTCTCAGTCCCTCCATTGAAGCTGTGTGTACGGTCTACTGTCCATGTCCAGAAAGGTAAGAAAAACATCATCAAAGTAGTCCATGTGACATCAGAGGGTCAGTTAGAATATTTTGAAGCATCGGAAATACATTTTGGTCCAAAAATAGCAAAAACTACGCAAAAACTTTATTCAACGTTGTCTTCTCTTCCGTGTCTGTTGTGAGAGAGAGTTCAAAACAAAGCAGTTTGTGATATCTGGTTCACGAACGAATCATTCGATGTAACCGGATCTTCTTGAACCAGTTCACCAAATCGAACTGAATCGTTTTAAACGGTTCGCGTCTCTAATACGCATTAATCCACAAATGACTTAAGCTGTTAACTTGTTTAATGTGGCTGACACTCCCTCTGAGTTCAAACAAACCAATATCCCGGAGTAATTCATTTACTCAAACAGTACACTGACTGAACTGCTGTGAAGAGAGAGCTGAAGATGAACACCGAGCCAGATAATGACTCGTTTACGAGAGAGTGTGTGTGTGTGTGTGTGTGTGTGTGTGTGAGAGAGAGAGAGAGAGAGAGTGTGTGTGTGACTGTGTGTGTGTGTGTGTGTGTCTGAGTGTGTGTGTGTGTGTGTATGAAAGAGTGAGTATATGTGTGAGTGAGTTTGTGTGTGTGAGAGTGTGTGCGCGCGTGTGTGTGTGCGTGTGTGTGTGTGTGTGCGTGTGTGTGTGCGTGTGTGTGCGTGTGTGTGTCTGTGTGACACTGCATGTGCTGTGCCATTTTAGTTGCTTAATTTCCTCAAAAATCTCCAGATAACAGGCCCGAAACATGGTATAATTTCACTTGGAATGAGAAATATCTATGAGTACGGAAGAACTGTGTGATTTGGTCATAAATGTACACACACCCTGAAATTAGTATAAGATATATTCATAGGAGATAAATCCTTAAAAGTGAAGCATTCATCTGTTCTGCTGAGAACACAGATCAGTTTGGCTGTATGTGCTGCTCTCTGATTAGTTAGCTGTGTTCTGTCCACCAATCAGGACGACTCAGATGTGCTGTCAGTGGTGACACGCTACTGTGATGTCAGCAGAGGGGGCGTGGCTTTGAGGATGACTCCCTCTGCATCTTGAGTCCCTTCTGTGTCCTGTACCTGTGTGACGGAGACCACGACCAAAGATCGGAAAGGTAACGCTGCTAAAGAGCCTCCACTTGATGTTCAGCATTGAAATCTGTTGAGTGTGTGCTGTTATGTTATTTATCTTGTATTAAATGCAACTTTTATTGCATAATTTAAGAACTTTTAGGGATGTAATCCTCTTGCTCTCTGTGTGTTGTCAGTGTGTCGAGTTCTGGTGTCATATCCTATTCTTCCCTTATATATCTTTAATCCCAGTCGGGGTGACGGATCTGTGTCATCATCCTTCATCCTGCTTCATCATCCTTCATCCTCTTTCATCATCCTTCATCCTGCTTCATCATCCTTCATCCTGCTTCATCATCCTTCATCCTCTTTCATCATCCTTCATCCTGCTTCATCATCCTTCATCCTCTTTTTTATCATCCTTCATCCTGCTTCATCATCCTTCATCCTCTTTCATCATCCTTCATCCTGCTTCATCATCCTTCATCCTCTTTTTTATCATCCTTCATCCTGCTTCATCATCCTTCATCCTCTTTCATCATCCTTCATCCTGCTTCATCATCCTTCATCCTCTTTCATCATCCTTCATCCGGCTGCAGAATGACCCGCTTAGATCCGCCTCTGAACCGGGCGAGCCCCCGTGGCTGGACCGAGGTGTCTCAGAAGTGCAGTTTTTCTCACGGTGAGGAAAACACCAGTATCCAGTTACTGACCGAGCAGCTGGTGGTGTTGTTCAGATAGATAGAGTGGAGGTTTGGGGTGTCAGGAGGTGTTGGGTTGCACTGGGCTCTTCCTGAGCACTGCGTCACAGTGCATGAGAGCAGTATCGTTTCACATATTAACACCGGTCATGATCTTGTCTCTGTCCGCAGGCATCATGAAGGAACAGAGGGAACAGGACAGTGGATATTTCTCTTTGGGGAGGGCTGCGGTCAGCAGAACTTTCCCTGATCAAAGCCCTTCTGCTCCCTATCGGCATTTAGAGAGAGGGCATCCCCTGCCTAGCAACAAAAGTCCCGAACCCAAAGCCACCATTCCATTTCGAAACCCGGATCTGGGCGTCCCTTCAGAAAGGAGATCCTCTGAGTTTCAGAATGCAGAGCAGCTTGCAAAAAACAATCCTCCGCAGTATCCTCCAGAAGCGCTGGATCTAAGCCTGGAGGACAAGGCCCTTGCAGGTCCCCGGGGCCTGAGTTACACACCTATCAACCAAGATGAATCTTTCTGGGCCTCCAGTCGAAGAGGTGGACGATATGCCCACACTTCTCCCTTGTGGCAATCGGGAACGCTCAACTCTTCCCAAAGAGGTTGTGGCCTCTCCCGTTCCTCCTCTCCCTCTCGTAGTACCTCTGTGTTCAGACAGGCCGAGTCCAGCTCCTCTCTCAACACGGTTAGCAGAGATTCACATGGACAGAATCAGGCATCGGTCAGCCCGGCACACAACAGATACTCTGGAAAGCTCCGATCATTTGCAAGCACTGTGGGCAGCGTCAGTAGCATCAATAAGTCTCTGTCGTACATGGATCTGAGAGGCACTTTACGGGAACCCGAGACCAACAGCTCCTTCATTGGGTCTACAGAGAACCATGGGAGCTCGTCCCCTTCCAGACGGAGATATGACAGTCCTGCTGTTAGGAAAACCGAAACAAAAAGCCCTTCCTATGAGCATGGTCATGACAGACAGGGTTTCTCTTCCTCCTCCTTGAAGAGCCGCTATGATTCCAGAAGCCAGTCCCATGTGGGGAGGCAGGAGACAAATGTCTCATCAAATCAGACTCAAGAGAGTCGACGAAGTGCGTCTCCAGTCAGAAAGGGCTATGGAGCACCAAACCAATCAGATAGAAAATCCATGTCTAATGGATGGAGTGATGATAGAATAAAACCCTCCCCATGTACAAGAAGCTATGAAATGCAAAGCCAAGCCACAGTGAAGAAACCAGAGGCCAGGAGCTCCCTTCACAGCTATAGCCGAGACAGCCGACACTCTTCCCCAAGTAGAGGACCTCACCAAAACCCTGGTCCGTCATCCCTTCATAAGTCCAAAACAAGCCCGTCCTTATACAACCGTGGTCCCGAGAGCTGCAGTCCCTCCCCCTTAGCTCAGAGCCAATCTCCTCCTCGCAAGTCAGAGAGTGGGCGGAGCCCCACTGTTTCCACATTGATGCGTGAGATCACAGACCACGCCCCTCTGAGGAACACTGTGAGTGACAGAACTGGCTCCACCTCTTATGTAAGAAAAACCCTGAGTAGCCAATCCCAGCATGATTCAAACCCTTCATCAGGCCGCTGGAGAGGCTCCTCCCACTCCCTCCACAGCCAATCAGTCTCACTTATCTCCTCCCCATCACACCACAGCAGAGAAGAGAAACAAATCAGCTCTTTTACCAGATCTGCCTCTGATGCCAGGGAAACACCTCAAGACAGAAACAAGGGGAGCAGCATAAGACAGAACCCAGAGGTACAAAGCTCCATGTCCAACCACCGACGAGCACAGAGACCACACAGAAGCCCCTCCCCTCCGGTCCAAAGAAACACCTCCTCTCACAGCACTGTGGACTCTGAGTCAGGTCATCTCTCAGCCGGGTCATTGGGTCTCGACCGGGATGAAGATTCCATGTTGACTGACCTGCCCAAGGTCCAAACGGTCTTCCAGAGGGAGGATCCGAGCCACCTGAGGAAGACTGAGAGCAGACAGAAACAAGAACTTCCCCGCTACAAACCGGCAAGGTGGACCGAGTCTGAACACTGTTCAACACAGTAACACAGTGTAGTTTAATTAAATATAACAATGCAGTCAGCTCCAAATATGAAACGTGTACATGTAAAGGCCAGAGTCTGTGTAGGACACTGTTTTCATATGTGTCTAGTCGTATCTTCAGAAGAGGGTCACACGTGGTCAGCGGGAGGAAGTGACCGGGGTAAGCTGAACCTGTGTTTGTGTGTTTCCAGTCACTCCCAGAGCAAAGCTCTTCACTGGGAATGAGACGAACCAGAGGATGGAAGAGACAGTGGTTCACTATCAAGGGCTCACTCGTCCAGCTCCCTACACACACAGGTAAATAACACATAACCATGTCTTCTAACATTCACATGAAAATACTGAATATAATAGGATAAAGATAAATGATTCTACAACTGAACTGAAACTGTTTCTAAAGGCCCATTCACACCATGCATGATATCCATTATGACAAACTATTAATACCATTCAGTATTTTAATAATAGTTCTAATTCTGCAAAAACAAAAAGTATACACCACAATTTCAAATAACTTTCAGAGCAGTTTTTCCAGGTAATGAACCATAAAAACATTGACAGCCAATTCAATCCATCTAGTTTTAAAGAGCTCAAGCATTTAAAGTGACAGACGGTTTAATGTATATTTTTATAGTTATCACTAATTGTATATAGAGTAACAGTTGTTTTTATAGTTGTCATTGTAGCTATTATAGTCATCATTAGAGTTTACACCATTATTGTTATTATTATAGTGAGAGGTTTTATAGTTATCGTTATGGTAATCATTAGTTATTGTTATTGTTCTTGGTGCGAAAGAGCCTTTGAAGTGATTTAGGCACCAGTAAAGTGTAATGTGTATATGCCACAGTTCTCAGTAATGTTTTAAATATTACATCTAGTCTGCATGCATGTGACATTATTTTCACCTGTACGAGAATACGATACACCAGCCTTGAACAGTTCAGTCCAGTCATAATCTTATCTGGAGCAACATCACAGCCCAAACACACACCGTCTCCTGTGTTTCTGCTGTGTTTGTGCCAGAGAGCCAGCAGTCAGACTTGGTCCAGCAGATCATCAGGACTGAAGCAGGTGATGTAATGCCTCTGTCTGCCTGTGGAGGCGCTGTGGGCTCAGTGTGGCTCACTGCAGCGAGGAGCAGACTGATGAAGAACCAACACAACAGGCACATCATGACCACATGACACTCACCTTTAAACACATCGTTCACTCACAGTTAAATCTCTCGACTACATGTTCTTACCACATTGATGTACCAAACCATGACTTTCTTTCTTCCACAGAGCACAAAAGGAGATTGTAGGCAGAATGACAGCTATAGGAATGAGTATCATTCCTCACATAAAAACATCAAACTTAAAGTGCATTATTAATCAATCATTTTATTAACTTAGCAAGAAATTTGATGCATCAAATAAGTTTCTAAGTAGAAAATTAGTCGTAATATTAGTGAATAATTGTGTAGGACTGAACTATTTCTCCTTGCAGACAGCGTTCGCTCACAGTGCTCGTTTCCCAGTGCAGTGTTGGTTATCACGGTCAGAGACTTTATATTGGGTCAGATCTTACTGGGCAGTATAGTGTACATGTAATATTTATTTTAATTAGGCTGAGCTAGGAAATTTATTTAAACTGGTTGTTAAAAGTTATGTTCTGAAATTGCTGTTAATAAATCTATCAGAAAAACCCTTGTGCTAAAGTTTCATCTTTATGGCTACAACAGCCTGACAATTTACAACTAGAGGAATAATAACTATAATATTCTGTAGCAAGAACCAAGGTAATAATAATATTAATGATGTATTATAGCACTTATGTAGCAGCATGGTTATGTATCACGAGCTGGCGCGGATTAATGCACAGGCTTGTATAGGCTGCAGGGGCCCCAGGTGTGCAGGGGCCTCGGATTGGCCAGACTTTTGTTTTTACGGAGCATAGTTCCAGTTTCCAGTTTGGATGGGCCAGAAAAATTGTGAACGTTAAATTAAAATCGTTATTCAATCACTGTTTAACCTAATAAAAACTACTGACTAATATACTATTAAATTATCTGTGCGTATACATAATATAGATTTTAATAGCTTGATTCTCTTTAAATATTTTGTTGCATTGTTAAAAGTTTCGGTGCATAGGACAGATCTATCCGCGATCGCTGTCCATGGTCCTGACCAAAGAAGAGCGCTCTGGAGTCTCCATTACGCATCATACCTGGGCTGCGTTTCCCGATAACGCTGTCTCTTAGCGCGCTACGAAGACTCTTAAGGTATAACTTAACTAAAGGTATACTACCACTAAAGGTATATCATTGCTAGGCGTCTTCAGCGCTATCATCCACTCGCGAGGCAGAGGCGCTGGCGCCCTCCTAGCAATGGCACTGGTCGCTAGCACCCTGGGGTGGCAGAGATGAAGATGTGCTTCTGTAGGTGATGTGGATCTCAGCTCTCTTCATCTGGTTGCAGCAATGACTCCAGACTGTACGTGTGCGTGTAAGGTACATAAACAACGACGGCTGCAACAGGGCTGAGAGCTGGGTTGGAAAACATGTGACGTCATTATGTTTTTTAATTTAATCAATGTTGATTATGAAAGTGAGCATGCAGCATGAGAAAGATATGATACATCATGAGATGCACAATATGTCTGGAGACATGGGTAAAACATTTGACCACTTCATTAAGTTTTGTTTTGTAGTCTCTTTTTTTAAAAGATTTTCGTTTTGTATAAATTGTATCTTAATAGTGATCAATGTTTCATCAACCAATTGCCCGTTTTTAATAAATAAGAAGCAAATATATAGCAGACAATGTAATGAGGCGCTGGCACGATCACATGCATTGATGTGAACTGGAGGACACCGAAACTCAGCTTGTGCCTCACAGATTTGAGAAATATAGGCTATATATTACAGAAAGCTTGAAATGTCTACTTTTAAACCAAAATATTCCAAACCAAAATAAATAGGCTACTCTCTGAATATATGATCTATATGAAATGTGCATTTCTCTCACACAGAGATTTCGCGACACCGAAAACACCAGTTTATTAATAAATAATTAAATGTCTCCTTGCTATTTTAGACACATTCAAATTGGATTTTTCCGGCCTCATTAAGCACTTCTCTGCCAGAGAATCAAGAAAGAAACAATTGAGATGAGAGAGACAACAGAAAGTGAAGAGAGTTGAAATGTGACGGTATTTTGTTGCTTTGATGTTTATAGTTACCAGTGTTTCTTGATCATAATTAAATGGTTGATTCTGAGCACTGGGCCTTGTTTGTAATGTTAAATCCTTTTTTCACCTTAATCCGCCCCTGATCACTTTCTACTCATGTTTTCCTCTCACAGTACAGTAGAAGTGAATAAGAGTTGTTCTGTCTCACATCTGTGTGTCTGAAACAACATCAGGGTCAGGATCCTTTGCTTTAGATAAAGTCGTCTGCTAATTGCGCAAAATAAAACATAGAATGGATATTTTTGGATGTAGTATCCCTTTAAAGTCTTTGTTTTTATGTTTAATTTTTTAATTATCTGAATTTTTGGACCCACTCTATATTAAGTGGCCTTAACTACTATGTACTTACATTTTAATTAATAATTTAGTACAGTGTACTTATTGGGTACATACATGTTTTTACATTGTACTTATATTTAAAAAAACTACTACATGTAATTACATCTGTATTTAATTTCTGTAATTACATTTATAATTACACTGTTGACCCATACCTTACACCTTAACCCACCCTTAAACTTACCCCTATCCCACCTCAATAGCAGCAAAAGTGTTTTACAATACAATATGAACACAATAAGTACACTGTAGTTATTTTTTTATGTAAGTACATAGTAGTTAAGGCCACCTATTATAAAGTGGGACCGATTTTATTTTTTTTTTTGTCTTATATTTAGCTTTACATTAACTTGTAACATTAACATTAACTTGTTGATTTTAGTAACCACAGCAGTTAGACGAGCCGGTTGTATGGCGCGGTTCTGATTGGCTGCTGTGATACACTAGGCGGCTCTGATTGGGCTCAGTGTTGCGTGGAGCGGTTCTGATTGGCTGCTGTGCTGAGCTGGGCGGCTCTGATTGGCCGCTCGCTTCCGCTGAAGTCTGATCAGGTTCCTCCCAGGAGACAGCAGCGCGAGTTCCCAAACTTTCTCCGTGATCAGTCGATCAAGTGATGAAACATGATGTTCTTCAGCTTTAGGGAACTTGACAGCACTGAGGCTCCTCAGATGCGCTGTATTTAATCTGTGTTTGTGCTGGATCTATCATCATGACGGTCAGTTTAACCTTAATTCACTTCAGTTAACGTCTCTGCGAGTGTAAACACAACATAGTGATAACTTGATTCTGTTCTGTACATTAAGATTTCTGTCTAGTGTGTGTGTGTGTGGGGGGGGGGGGGGGGGGGGTGAGTGAGAAACTGTAGGACTGTTACCAATCAAAGTAATTATTAACAAAACCGATCTCAGATGCAGCTGAAGTGACATTTGAATAATGCAGCTGAAAAGTACCATGAATGCATATCATGTTTTTATACAGTCTATGGTGCATATACACTGCACACTTACAACAGCAGAAATAATGTTAAGTGCTTGGTGTTTTAAATCAGTTTAAATCATATATATATATATATATATATATATATATATATATATATATATATATATACACACAAATATGAAATGTTAAAAAAAAACGCTAAGATAAGCTACTTTTAAACATGAAAGCAAACCGCCGCTAGGTGGCAGCAGTGAGTGAATCATTGAGTCGTTCATTCAAACGATTCGTTCAGACGGATGATTCATTCCAGAGTGAAGCGAGTTCCTGTCTTTATGAATAAATTATGAATCATTGACTCAAATATTCCATTCAAAAACCCAAATCACTCAGTAAGGAAACACCGCTGTGTGTTTGTTTGGAACTGTTTTCATTAAACTAATCAAGCAACACTAATAATATTGTACTAAAAAATAAGTCACGTAATATTAACAACTCGTTTGAACTCTTACATGAAATCACTGTCATATTTCTTCTGAATTATTGTTTAGGTGTGTTTAATGCTGCTCAGAGGTGTGTCAGAGGAACTCATCTGTGTGAAGATGTGTTTAAGACACACATGTTTCTGGTGTGTGTGTGAGAGAGAGTGTGTGTGTGTGTGTGTGTGTGTTTCTGATGTGTGTGTGAGAGAGAGTGTGTGTGTGTGTGTGTGTTTCTGTGTCTCTGTAACTGTTTGATTAGATATGATGATCTGTGTGAATCAGGATGCACACACACACTCTGAACATGATCATGTGTGTGTTTCTGATGTGTGTGTGTGAGTGTGTGTGTGAGTGTGAGTGTGAGTGTGAGTGTGTGTGTGTGTGTGTGTGTGTGTGTGTGTGTGTGTGTGTGTGTTTCAATTCAACTGTCATGCTGCAGTGCTTACATTTCTGCTGTGATGTCCTGCTTTATAAAGACTAAACCTGGGGAAATGTGTAGAGTTATTCACGATATCCACAATCTTGCAGAAAGGTACTGAACAGAGAACGAAGCAGTCAGTTTGTGCAGCGTGTCTCTTCTTCTTCTTGAGATACAGCACATTCATCAGATGATCCTGGGATACAGTGCAAGGATATATAAGATCTGGCCTTTCAGTGACAAACTCTTGCTTGATTCTGGTGAAATGTTGATAAGATGCCGGTGTCTGAGATGTATAAAGCCAACACTAACTGTAGAAACATGGTGGTTTTTAAATGAGTGTTTATTATGAATTCGTTTTTTGATTGTATATTTCACAGAAACGATTGTGTTAAATGTAACCGTTGGAGTGAAGAGATCAGTATAATATGAGTTAACATACTGTCTTTATCATGTGGGAACATGAGTTATATTTAGTCTTTTCTGAGAAAAGTTTTTTTTAATATTTGCTATTTGAAAAAGACTTTTAGACTTACACACTATCTATTTACTAAATGCTTGGTTTCTTAAAAAACAAACTAACACTATCTTTCTTTTATTATACAAATAACTAAAAGCAAAAAAGACCTCTAACACTAGCTTGATCTATTCTTTCTCTATTCTATTTGTTTTCTTTTTGTTTATTATATGATAATAAACCTCTCTGTTTCACAAGCACTTCTTTGTGTGGAAGAATGCTGAGGAAGTATTGTTCATGTTAAGTAATGAAAGCTTGTTGTGAAGACTGCTTTGCATCCCCTCATGATCTGTCACTTGAGAATGGACACGTGTGTCATCCTCGCTGGAGAAGCTTTCGGCAAACACGTTGTATTTAATGGTTAGACTAACGACAAATATGCTTTGTAACAAACAGTTGTTCTTGAGGTACAGTATTTTAGAGTTTTAATTTCAGGTGCATATGGATTAAAAATAATGCAATTTATTTGTAAAAAAAAAAACAGTTTTAGTAAACCTTGAGGTTTTCTTGAGTTCATGAATTTTTAAAATGTTAAAACATTTGGTGTTTTAATTTCAGGTGCATATGGATTAAAAATAATATGAATTATTTGTAAAAAAAAATGTATTACTAAACCTTGAGGTTCTTTGGAGTTAATGATTATTAAAAATGTTAAAACATTTACAGTTTTTCAACTACAGAGGCAAACCATAAAAATGAAAGAAATAGTTTTGGATGCTGTTTATAAATGAGTTTTATTGTTTTAGTTTTGTATGATCTCTTGAATTTGTGGTTGAGGTAAAGTGTAATATGCTGAAAATAAATAAAGCTAATACAATGTTGACCTGTTTGTTTATCATGTGGTATATATAATTTTGTAAGGAATACAAAATTCCTTTAAAATATAACCCATTTATGAAATCAAATTAACCCATTGTTTTTGTAAAAATAACCAATTTTTGGGCAGAAAAACCAAACCAACCCATTTGCCCAAAACCCCAACGTCTTGGGTTAGTTTAACCCCACATGGGTTCTGTCCTATATTTACCCAGCAGTTGTGTTAAAAACAACCCAATTTGTGTTCAAATGACTCGTTACGCTTCAATTCTCTTATTTCAGTAATATTTGTAATGTTGTTTTAAATAATGGCCTGCCCTAACATGCTGAGGTCATGCTGAGGTTTCCCGATAACGATTGATCTTATGCTTAAGAGCGTTTTTCTACGAGTAATTTTACGATCGTTCGTTATTGTTTCATGTGTGTTTCAAAACAATGCACTGTACACAGTCGCACGTAGCTGTGCTTTAAGAGCTTTAGGAGTCGCTGTCCATTTCTTAAAGTGCTGAAATCTCACCTTATAGAAGGACTCTTCATTGTAGTGCACAATCATTTATTGATGTTAACCCAATGCTGCGTTCCCCACAGACAACTTGGATATAATAACTATAATAACAATACAACATTATATTATAGTCCATAATATTATACTTTACATAATAATATATAATATACTTTATATATTAATTTATAATGTTAGGTACAAAATGTTAGCCTGAATGCACTGTAAGTCTGCTAAATGCATAAATGTATTTTTTTAAAAACAGGAGAGAGAGAGAGAGAGAGAGAGAGAGAGATTTCCGGGTCCAACACACAGCTGGTTTTCGTGCACTTCAGCAAGTCATTGACATATTTTTTCCCCCAGTCTTTAAAGCATTTCCTACATTACTTATTTTATTCTTTTATTCTTTTTTTTAGTCATTTAATTTAAATGTGTATTTCTATTTTGTCTGCCCTTTTTAATTATTTCACTTATAAATTAATAAAAAAATAAAGAAAACAAGTCATAAAGTGTACAATAAAGCTCAGTCAAATGCTAATATTATAATCACATTGCACGTGAATCAAGTTAAAGGTGTAATCTGCTGATTGTCCTGCAGGTGACCGTATATATCTTTCTTCTTACGACGCATGTAGGGCTTTACGATTACTACAGAGCACTCATAGTTCTACGATGATTTTCTAGTGCTACTTAAGTTACGATGCTTTTGTGAAACAGACTGTAATATTAAGATCAGTGGTACGATGTTTTTTACGAACTTCTTAGGCTTATGAAGCTCTGTGATCTGACCGCTCACTGTGTGTTTCAGGGGAAGATAGAGCTGGAGGAGACCATCAACATCTGGAAACAGAAGACTCACATCATGCGCTTCTTTCACAGGATCGAATCCCAGCATCCTGCCAACATCCTGTCCAAGTTTTACCACGGACACGACCCCTGACCTCTGACCCCTGATGTGAATAAAGTGTGAAACAGTCCGGTGTCTGTGTGTGGTGTCGTCTAAAAGAAGCCTCTTCTGTGCACCAGGGCTGCATTTATTTGATCAAAAATACAGTAAAAAAAACTGTGAAATATTATTATAATTTTAAACAGCATTTATTAGAAACAAAAATCTTCTGTAACATTATAAATGTCTTTACTGTCACTTTTGATCAGTTTAATGCATCCTTGATGAACAGAAGAGTTGATTTTAAAAACTAAAAGAATCACAGTGTCGTCGAGCTCTTGAATAGTAGAGTTTATATTCTTTATTATAGATCAGTGATCTACACTCGGGTCAACCAGTCAGAATCAAGAATTCAGCTCCTGATGAATCTTCATAAATACACAGCAATATACAGACGAACAGAAGTGATTCCTGTGAAGCAGACGTCATGAAGGAGTGAAAGCACACAGATGCTCCAGTGCTTGAGTTCATGGAGAGAAACAGTGGCATCTGTGGAAACAAACATCAGAGTGAGAATCAGACACACACACACACACACACACACACACTCGCAGGTTACACCTCTGACCTGTGATCAGTCGTCATCATCATCATCCTCAGGCACAAATATATCATGCTCCTCCAGCAGAGCCGCAAAGTTCTTACTGATCAGGGTCCCGACGTACAGGAACGGAGCCACGACCATCAGGATCCGCAGCGGACCGAACATCGTCTGAGGACACAGCCAGTGTGTTACAGGAGTGTTACACGTCTGATCTGAAGATGTGTGTTACAGGAGTGTTATACGTCTGATCTGAAGATGTGTTTTACAGGAGTGTCACACGTCTGATCTGAAGATGTGTGTTACAGGACTCAACGAGTGTTACACGTCTGATCTGAAGATGTGTGTTACAGGACTCAACGAGTGTTACACGTCTGATCTGAAGATGTGTGTTACAGTACTCAACGAGTGTTACACGTCTGATCTGAAGATGTGTTTTACAGGTGTGTCACACGTCTGATCTGAAGATGTGTGTTACAGGACTCAACGAGTGTTACACGTCTGATCTGAAGATGTGTGTTACAGGAGTGTTACACGTCTGATCTGAAGATGTCTGTTACAGGACTCAACGAGCGTTACACGTCTGATCTGAAGATGTGTGTTACAGGAGTGTTACATGTCTGATCTGAAGATGTGTGTTACAGGAGTGTTACACGTCTGATCTGAAGATGTGTGTTACAGGAGTGTTACACGTCTGATCTGAAGATGTCTGTTACAGGACTCAACGAGTGTTACACGTCTGATCTGAAGATGTGTGTTACAGGAGTGTTACACGTCTGATCTGAAGATGTGTGTTACAGGAGTGTTACACGTCTGATCTGAAGATGTGTGTTACAGGACTCAATGAGTGTTACATGTCTGATCTGAAGATGTGTGTTACAGGAGTGTTACACGTCTGATCTGAATATGTGTGTTACAGGACTCAATGAGTGTTACACGTCTGATCTGAAGATGTGTGTTACAGGAGTGTTACACGTCTGATCTGAAGATGTGTGTTACAGGACTCAACGAGTGTTACACGTCTGATCTGAAGATGTGTGTTACGCATCTGATCTGAAGATGTGTGTTACAGTACTCAACGAGTACACGTCTGATCTGAAGATGTGTGTTACAGGACTCAACGAGTGTTACACGTCTGATCTGAAGATGTGTGTTACAGGACTCAATGAGTGTTACACGTCTGATCTGAAGATGTGTGTTACAGCACTCAACGAGTGTTACACGTCTGATCTGAATATGTGTGTTACAGGAGTGTTACACGTCTGATCTGAAGATGTGTGTTCCAGTACTCAACGAGTGTTACACGTCTGATCTGAAGATGTGTGTTACAGGAGTGTTACACATCTGATCTGAAGATGTGTGTTACAGGACTCAACGAGTGTTACACGTCTGATCTGAAGATGTGTGTTACGCGTCTGATCTGAAGATGTGTGTTACAGGACTCAACGAGTGTTACACGTCTGATCTGAAGATGTGTGTTACAGGAGTGTTACACGTCTGATCTGAAGATGTGTGTTACAGGACTCAACGAGTGTTACACGTCTGATCTGAAGATGTGTGTTACGCGTCTGATCTGAAGATGTGTGTTACAGGACTTAACGAGTGTTACACGTCTGATCTGAAGATGTGTGTTACAGGACTCAATGAGTGTTACACGTCTGATCTGAAGATGTGTGTTACAGGACTCAACGAGTGTTACACGTCTGATCTGAAGATGTGTGTTACAGGAGTGTTACACGTCTGATCTGAAGATGTGTGTTACAGTACTCAACGAGTGTTACACGTCTGATCTGAAGATGTGTGTTACAGGAGTGTTACACATCTGATCTGAAGATGTGTGTTACAGGAGTGTTACACGTCTGATCTGAAGATGTGTGTTACAGGAGTGTTACACGTCTGATCTGAAGATGTGTGTTACAGGACTCAACGAGTGTTACATGTCTGATCTGAAGATGTGTGTTACAGGAGTGTTACACGTCTGATCTGAAGATATGTGTTACAGGAGTGTTACACGTCTGATCTGAAGATATGTGTTACAGGAGTGTTACACGTTTGATCTGAAGATGTGTGTTACAGTACTCAACGAGTGTTACACGTCTGATCTGAAGATATGTGTTACAGGAGTGTTACACGTCTGATCTGAAGATGTGTGTTACAGTACTCAACGAGTGTTACACATCTGATCTGAAGATGTGTGTTACAGGAGTGTTACATGTCTGATCTGAAGATGTGTGTTACAGGACTCAACGAGTGTTACACGTCTGATCTGAAGATGTGTGTTACAGGAGTGTTACGCGTCTGATCTGAAGATGTGTGTTACAGGAGTGTTACGCATCTGATCTGAAGATGTGTGTTACAGTACTCAACGAGTGTTACACGTCTGATCTGAAGATGTGTGTTACAGGACTCAACGAGTGTTACACGTCTGATCTGAAGATGTGTGTTACAGGACTCAACGAGTGTTACACGTCTGATCTGAAGATGTGTGTTACAGGAGTGTTACACGTCTGATCTGAAGATGTGTGTTACAGGAGTGTTACGCGTCTGATCTGAAGATGTGTGTTACAGTACTCAACGAGTGTTACACGTCTGATCTGAAGATGTGTGTTACAGGACTCAACGAGTGTTACACGTCTGATCTGAAGATGTGTGTTACAGGACTCAACGAGTGTTACACGTCTGATCTGAAGATGTGTGTTACAGGAGTGTTACACGTCTGATCTGAAGATGTGTGTTACAGGACTCAGCGAGTGTTACACGTCTGATCTGAAGATGTGTGTTACAGGAGTGTTACACGTCTGATCTGAAGATGTGTGTTACAGGAGTGTTACGCGTCTGATCTGAAGATGTGTGTTACAGTACTCAACGAGTGTTACACGTCTGATCTGAAGATGTGTGTTACAGGAGTGTTACGCGTCTGATCTGAAGATGTGTGTTACAGTACTCAACGAGTGTTACACGTCTGATCTGAAGATGTGTTTTACAGGAGTGTTACACATCTGATCTGAAGATGTGTGTTACAGGACTCAACGAGTGTTACACATCTGATCTGAAGATGTGTTTTACAGGAGTGTTACACGTCTGATCTGAAGATGTGTGTTACAGTACTCAAGAGTGTTACACGTCTGATCTGAAGATGTGTGTTACAGGAGTGTTACACGTCTGATCTGAAGATGTGTGTTACAGGACTCAATGAGTGTTACACGTCTGATCTGAAGATGTGTGTTACAGGAGTGTTACACGTCTGATCTGAAGATGTGTGTTACAGGAGTGTTACGCGTCTGATCTGAAGATGTGTGTTACAGTACTCAACGAGTGTTACACGTCTGATCTGAAGATGTGTGTTACAGGAGTGTTACGCGTCTGATCTGAAGATGTGTGTTACAGTACTCAACGAGTGTTACACGTCTGATCTGAAGATGTGTGTTACAGGAGTGTTACACGTCTGATCTGAAGATGTGTGTTACAGGAGTGTTACGCGTCTGATCTGAAGATGTGTGTTACAGTACTCAACGAGTGTTACACGTCTGATCTGAAGATGTGTGTTACAGGAGTGTTACGCGTCTGATCTGAAGATGTGTGTTACAGTACTCAACGAGTGTTACACGTCTGATCTGAAGATGTGTTTTACAGGAGTGTTACACGTCTGATCTGAAGATGTGTGTTACAGTACTCAAGAGTGTTACACGTCTGATCTGAAGATGTGTTTTACAGGAGTGTTACACGTCTGATCTGAAGATGTGTTTTACAGGAGTGTTACACGTCTGATCTGAAGATGTGTGTTACAGTACTCAAGAGTGTTACACGTCTGATCTGAAGATGTGTTTTACAGGAGTGTTACACGTCTGATCTGAAGATGTGTTTTACAGGAGTGTTACACGTCTGATCTGAAGATGTGTGTTACAGGACTGAAGATCTGAAGATGTGCTCAGATCCATAAGGAGGAGTTTGTGTCTACGTCAGGTTTGTAGAAATGTAACATTGCATCAGTGTGTCATCAATTGATGCTCTGCTGTGAATGGGTGCCGTCAGAATGAGATTTCTAAAGAGCTGATAAAAACATCACAATAATCCACAAGTAATCCACAGAACTCCAGTTCATCAGTTAACATCTGGAGAAGACAAAAGCTGAAACAAATCCAGCAGTAAAATAAGATTAAGATTTTAACTCAAATACATATTCCAAACACAGTCCATAATCCTTCAGTGAAAAGGTGCATCTCCTGTTGTCTGTCAGATCAACATCCTGTCACATTTATGTGCAGATCTCTCTCCTGATTCAGACCAGAACTCTTTTAGATAAGGCTGATGGCACCCATTCACTGCAGAGACACTGATGTGATGAAACATTTCTCCAGATCTGATGAACGAGCAAACTCATCTACATCTTCAGCAAATGCTCAGTTTTGAGTGGACTATTGCTTTAATATACAGCTGCTTGAAACGATATTGTTTGTTGATTTATTTTTTAACTGTTTATTGCTTCACTCTACTCTGTGACTATAATTTAAAGCGTGAAAAGGTGAGTATAGTCAGAGGAAGTGTCCTGAGATTGATTCTCTCTCTTGTGCAGTCAGTTATAAAGTC
>NC_081763.1:35932003-35942003 GCF_963082965.1 Carassius carassius
TGTACACTAGTTTGGGTCTCGGGGCAGATGATTCTGTTATTGTACACTAGTTAGGGTCTGGGGGCAGATGATTCTGTTGTTGTACACTAGTTAGGGTCTCGGGGCAGATGATTCTGTTATTGTACACTAGTTAGGGTCTGGGGGCAGATTATTCTGTTATTGTACACTAGTTACATCTACATCCAAGATGGCGCCGCACATGGCTGCTTCAGTGCTTGGCTCTCCAGTGTTTGTACTGTTTTTGTTCGTTTTTCCTGTTTTTTGTTTAACAAACACGATCAGTTTCACCAGGGATGAACTGCTGAACATTCGGCAGAACACACCACATGCCAATTTGTAATTCTCCTGTAATTTATTTATTTTTTATTTTTTTGTCTGTGTGTTGTTGTCTCTGTGTACTGGAAGCCTATGTCACTATAACAAATTCCTTGTATGCGCAAGCATACTTGGCAATAAAGCTCTTTCTGATTCTGATTCTGATAGTTAGGGTCTGGGGGCAGATGATTCTGTTATTGTACACTAGTTAGGGTCTGGGGGCAGATGATTCTGTTATTGTACACTAGTTAGGGTCTGGGGGCAGATGATTCTGTTATTGTACACTAGTTAGGGTCTGGGGGCAGATGATTCTGTTATTGTACACTAGTTAGGGTCTGGGGGCAGATGATTCTGTTGTTGTACACTAGTTAGGGTCTCGGGGAGATTATTCTGTTGTTGTGCACTAGTTAGGGTCTCGGGGCAGATGATTCTGTTGTTATACACTAGTTAGGGTCTGGGGGCAGATGATGTTGTTGTTGTACACTAGTTAGGGTCTGGGGGCAGATGATTCTGTTGTTGTACACTAGTTTGGGTCCGGGCAGATGATGTTGTTGTTGTACACTAGTTAAGGTCTGGGGGCAGATGATTCTGTTATTGTACACTAGTTAGGGTCTCCAGGCAGATCATTCTGTTGTTATACACTAGTTGGGGTCTGGGGGCAGATGATTCTGTTGTTGTACACTAGTTTGGGTCCGGGCAGATGATTCTGTTATTGTACACTAGTTAGGGTCTGGGGGCAGATGATTCTGTTATTGTACACTAGTTAGGGTCTGGGGGCAGATGATTCTGTTATTGTACACTAGTTAGGGTCTCCAGGCAGATGATTCTGTTGTTATACACTAGTTAGGGTCTCGGAGCAGATGATTCTGTTGTTGTACACTAGTTTGGGTCCGGGCAGATGATTCTGTTATTGTACACTAGTTAGGGTCTCGGAGCAGATGATTCTGTTGTTGTACACTAGTTTGGGTCCGGGCAGATGATTCTGTTATTGTACACTAGTTAGGGTCTCGGAGCAGATGATTCTGTTGTTGTACACTAGTTTGGGTCCGGGCAGATGATTCTGTTATTGTACACTAGTTAGGGTCTCGGAGCAGATGATTCTGTTGTTGTACACTAGTTAGGGTCTCGGGCAGATGATTCTGTTATTGTACACTAGTTAGGGTCTCGGAGCAGATGATTCTGTTGTTGTACACTAGTTTGGGTCCGGGCAGATGATTCTGTTATTGTACACTAGTTAGGGTCTCGGGCAGATGATTCTGTTATTGTACACTAGTTAGGGTCTCCGGGCAGATGATTCTGTTGTTATACACTAGTAAGGGTCTCGGGCAGATGATTCTGTTGTTGTACACTAGTTTGGGTCCGGGGCAGATGATTCTGTTGTTGTACACTAGTTAGGGTCTCCGGGCAGATGATTCTGTTGTTATACACTAGTAAGGGTCTCGGGCAGATGATTCTGTTATTGTACACTAGTTTGGGTCCGGGCAGATGATTCTGTTATTGTACACTAATTAGGGTCTCGGGGAGATGATTCTGTTGTTGTACACTAATTAGGGTCTCGGGCAGATGATTCTGTTGTTATACACTAGTTAGGGTCTCCGGGCAAATGATTCTGTTGTTATACACTAGTTAGGGTCTCCGGGCAGATGATTCTGTTGTTGTACACTAGTTTGGGTCCAGGCAGATGATTCTGTTGTTGTACACTAGTTAGGGTCCGGGGCAGATCCTGGCTCTGCTCGGCATCTCACTAAGTAGGTGAGTCACCTCACAGACGGACCTGTGCCCTTTCAAAAATTCTCCTCGCGAGAGTTTGCGAGAACACGGGCGTCACCCCGCGTCGTTATTTTCCTTACTCATCAGTTTAAGGCATGAGATTATAGCGCACGAGCGCCTGGTCCCGGTGACGAGCGCACGCGTGCACGGCGACGGTGAGCAGAGGGAGCGCGCGTCTCGTTCAGTCTGCAGTGATTTATTTGATGAATCTTCACCCTCACACACACACACCAGCACATCTTCTGCCCTTAATAGTGTGCAGTGACCACAAACACTCTATCTGCGCTTCGAGCGCGCTCTTCGGGCGGTGCATTGTGGGATATGTTGTGACGTCACCGCCTCTCGCTTGTTCTGGAGGATAGTTTTGCATTTTTTAATATATATATATATATATATATATATATATATATATATATATATATATATATATATATATATATATATATATATATATATATATATATATATATATATATATATATATATATATATATATATATAAAGCAAGATTACTTACAATAACAAGATCTAAAACCTTAAAAGTGGTTAATGCATAATGCTAATAGGGAAACTGAGTTGCTAATTAAAATAAATACCTTAATCAAAAAAGAGAATCTGTTACAGATATTAATCAGTTAAAAACTTTGCAATTGGAAATAGACCATATATATTTAGAAATAGTTAAAGTGCCTTTGTTAGATCCAGAGCTAGATGGATTGAGGACGGAGAGAAAAATACGAGCTTCTTCTTCTCACTTGAGAAAGGGATTTTAAAAGGAAAAGCATCTCTGCATTACAAATGAACAATAATACTGTGACGAAACTGAGAAGCGTGTTACTCCTGTGAGGAACCTCTCCTGATGTACAGGCAAACCCAAGTAAATTTAAGCTGCAGAGATTAGGAGCGATATTCCTCAGATAAGACCTTTTTTCTTAATGCTTCAAGAATGAATAAACATGGTACAATGACTCCTTCTGTGAAACAAGGCGTGATATCTCTCATCCCAAACCAGACAAAGACATAACTATAACTGATAACTGGCCTTAACCCCCCGAACTAGAAAATACAAAAAATGTCCAAACCAAGTTAAGATTAATAATTTAATTGAGGTTCAACAAATAAAAAACAGAAGCAATATGGATAAACAAATGATAAAGCTTGGCTTATTGAATATCAGATCCCTTTCTACGAAAACACTTTTTGTAAATAATATGATCACTGATCATAATATAGATGTACTCTGTTTGACAGAAACCTGGCTAAAACCTGATGATTACATTATTTTAAATGAGTCCTTCCCCCAAGATTACTGTTATAAACATGAGCCACGTCTAAAAGGCAAAGGTGGAGGTGTTGCTTCAATTTATAACAACGTTTTCAGGATTTCTCAGAGGGCAGGCTACAAGTATAACTCGTTTGAAGTAATGGTACTTCATATAACATTATCCAGAGAAACAAATGTTAATGATAAATCCCCTGTTATGTTTGTACTGGCTACTGTATACAGGCCACCAGGGCACCATACAGACTTTATTAAAGAGTTTGGTGATTTTACATCCGAGTTAGTTCTGGCTGCAGATAAAGTCTTAATAGTTGGTGATTTTAATATCCATGTTGATAATGAAAACGATGCATTGGGATCAGCATTTATAGACATTCTGAACTCTATTGGTGTTAGACAACACGTTTCAGGACCTACTCATTGTCGAAATCATACTCTAGATTTAATACTGTCACATGGAATTGATGTTGATGGTGTTGAAATTATTCAGCCAAGTGATGATATCTCAGATCATTATTTAGTTCTTTGCAAAATTCATATAGCCAAAATTGTAAATTCTACTTCTTGTTACAAGTATGGAAGATCCATCACTTCTAACACAAAAGACTGCTTTTTAAGTTATCTTCCTGATGTAACCAAATTCCTTAGCATATCCAAAACCTCAGAACAACTTGATGATGTAACAGAAACTATGGACTCTCTCTTTTCTAGCACTTTAAATAAAGTTGCTCCTTTACGCTTAAGGAAGGTTAAGGAAAACAGTTTGACACCATGGTATAATGAGCATACTCGCACCCTAAAGAGAGCAGCCCGAAAAATGGAGCGCAGCTGGAGGAAAACAAAACTAGAGGTATTTCGTATTGCTTGGCGGGAAAGTAACATATCCTACAGAAAAGCATTAAAAACTGCTAGATCTGATTACTTTTCTTCTCTTTTAGAAGAAAACAAACTTAACCCCAGGTATTTATTCAATACAGTGGCTAAATTAATGAAAAATAAAGCCTCAACAAGTGTTGACATTTCCCAACATCACAGCAGTAATGACTTTATGAACTACTTTACTTCTAAAATCGATACTATTAGAGATAAAATTGCAACCATTCAGCCGTCAGCTACAGTATCACATCAGACAGTGCACTATAGATCCCCTGAGGAACAGTTCCACTCATTCTCTACCATAGGAGAGGAAGAATTGTATAAACTTGTTAAATCATCTAAACCAACAATATGTATGTTAGACCCTATACCATCTAAGCTCCTGAAAGAGGTGCTTCCAGAAGTCATAGATCCTCTTCTGACTATTATTAATTCCTCATTGTCATTAGGACATGTCCCCAAAACCTTCAAACTGGCTGTTATTAAGCCTCTCATCAAAAAACCACAACTTGACCCCAAAGAACTAGTTAATTATAGACCAATCTCGAATCTCCCTTTTCTGTCCAAGATACTAGAAAAGGTGGTATCCTCACAATTATATTCCTTCTTAGAGAAAAATGGTATATGTGAGGATTTCCAGTCAGGATTTAGACCGTATCTTAGTACTGAGACTGCTCTCCTTAGAGTTACAAATGATCTGCTCTTATCATCTGATCGTGGGTGTATCTCTCTATTAGTTTTATTGGATCTTAGTGCTGCGTTTGACACAATTGACCACAACATTCTTTTGCATAGACTTGAATACTTTGTTGGCATCAGTGGAAGTGCATTAGCATGGTTTAAATCGTACTTATATGACCGCCATCAGTTCGTAGCAGTGAATGAAGATGTATCCTATCGATCACAAGTGCAGTATGGAGTACCTCAAGGCTCAGTACTAGGGCCGCTACTCTTCACGCTTTATATGTTACCCTTGGGAGATATCATCAGGAAACATGGTGTTAGCTTTCACTGTTATGCTGATGATACTCAGCTCTATATTTCTTCGCAGCCCGGTGAAACACACCAATTTGAAAAACTAATGGATTGCATAGTCGATATAAAAAACTGGATGACGAGTAATTTCTTACTGCTAAATTCTGAAAAAACAGAGGTGTTAATTATAGGACCTAAAAACTCTGCTTGTAATAACCTAGAACACTGTCTAAGACTTGATGGTTGCTCTGTCAATTCTTCGTCATCAGTTAGGAACCTAGGTGTGCTATTTGATCGCAATCTTTCCTTAGAAAGCCACGTTTCTAGCATTTGTAAAACTGCATTTTTCCATCTCAAAAATATATCTAAATTACGGCCTATGCTCTCAATGTCAAATGCAGAAATGTTAATCCATGCTTTTATGACCTCAAGGTTAGATTATTGTAATGCTTTATTGGGTGGTTGTTCTGCACGCTTAGTAAACAAACTACAGCTAGTCCAAAATGCAGCAGCAAGAGTTCTTACTAGAACCAGGAAGTACGACCATATTAGCCCGGTCCTGTCAACACTGCACTGGCTCCCTATCAAGCATCGCATAGATTTTAAAATATTGCTTATTACTTATAAAGCCCTGAATGGTTTAGCACCTCAGTATTTGAATGAGCTCCTTTTACATTATAATCCTCTACGTCCGCTACGTTCTCAAAACTCAGGCAATTTGATAATACCTAGAATATCAAAATCAACTGCAGGCGGCAGATCCTTTTCCTATTTGGTGCCCAAACTTTGGAATAACCTACCTAACATTGTTCGGGAGGCAGACACACTCTTGCAGTTTAAATCTAGATTAAAGACCCATCTCTTTAACCTGGCATACACATAACATACTAATATGCTTTTATTATCCAAATCCGTTAAAGGATTTTTAGGCTGCATTAATTAGGTAAACCGGAACCGGAAACACTTCACATAACAACCTATGTACTTGCTACATCATTAGAAGAATGGCATCTACGCTAATATTAGTCTGTTTCTCTCTTGTTCCGAGGTCACCGTGGCCACCAGATCCAGTCTGTGTCCAGATCAGAGGGTCACTGCAGTCACCCGGATCCAGTACTTATCCAGACCAGATGCTGGATCAGCACCTAGAAAGGACCTCTACATCCCTGAAAGACAGCGGAGACCAGGACAACTAGAGCCCCAGATACAGATCCCCTGTAAAGACCTTGTCTCAGAGGAGCACCAGGACAAGACCACAGGAAACAGATGATTCTTCTGCACAATCTGACTTTGCTGCAGCCTGGAATTGAACTACTGGTTTCGTCTGGTCAGAGGAGAACTGGCCCCCCAACTGAGCCTGGTTTCTCCCAAGGTTTTTTTCTCCATTCTGTCACCGATGGAGTTTCGGTTCCTTGCCGCTGTCGCCTCTGGCTTGCTTAGTTGGGGACACTTCATCTACAGCGATATCGTTGACTTGATTGCAAATAAATGCACAGACACTATTTAACTGAACAGAGATGACATCACTGAATCCAATGATGAACTGCCTTTAACTATCATTTTTTCATTATTGACACTGTTTTCCTAATGAATGTTGTTCAGTTGCTTTGACGCAATGTATTTTGTTTAAAGCGCTATATAAATAAAGGTGACTTTGACATTGACATTAATCCCATCACTCTTCTTAATATTCTTCTATATTCACCAAGAGATTAAAACAACATTAACATCACATCATTAATGAAGCACAGACTGATTTATGAACGGTCATCATATTAGCTGTAATACTCGACTTGTTCTGGATCTTATTGATTATAGAGATGAAATCAAGTCTGATGCTATTATCTTATTCCTCCATTTGTATAAGGCCTTCGACACTGCTATAATTGAGTTCCTTATGAACTCTTTAGAGGCTTTTGCATTTCCCTCGAAACTCAGAAATATTGTTCAAATGTTGTACGAAGAAACAGATATTGTATCATTTTAAATTCACGTACATCACCAAGGAATACGTCAAGGTTGCCCTTTGAGTCCCTTTTTATTTCTATTTGTTGTAGAAACATGATCTATAGATATTTAGCACAATAATAACTCTGCTGGAGATTAGTATCTCACAGTTCTCAGATGATACTGTATTCTCGGAGGATAAACAGCACGTCTTAACTACAAACACTTCTGGGCTCAAACTTCATTCAAATAAATGTCAAATTATTTGCTTAATTTGATACTTTAGAAAATATGCTGATCTCTCACAGTTATGTTTCGGAGGGGTTTCACTTTTAAGTAAAGAATGTAATAATACATTTATTAGTCAACTTTCTCAATCTCGAAACTCACTTTCTCCAAAAGGGAAGTTTTTTGTGTTCTAAAATAGATAATATTAATTGGAGGAAAACATGGTTATTACCATATAAGTACTGTATACCGAATAAAGTGAAAAATGCAGTTTAAAATTCTGCATGATATATACCCTTGTAATGTGTTCTTGTCTAGATTTTGTGATGTATGTTCCTTCTGTAGAGAAGAAACTGAAGATATTTGCCATTTATTTTTCTCATGTAATGTTTCATCACTTTTCTGGAAAGATTTGAGTGTCTACTGTTTTTCTAAAGTTAAGATGAATTGTGATTTACTCATTAGGATGTTGTTTGCTTTTTGAAAACCCAAACAAATCTTTAGAATCAACTGTTAACTTTCTTATCCTTGTGGCAGACTTCTGTTTTCACAAACAGACATTTCTTAAGAAAATACATACTTTTATAGATTCTTATATGAAGTAGAACATTTAATTACATCTCTAAGATTAATTAATAACAAAAAATGTGTTTCTTTTTTGAGGAGATATGATGAGATCTTTCATGTACCGTGATTAATACTTGTTTTTTTTTGCCTTTTTATTATTATTAATATTATTATATACTCCCCTTTTCTTTATTTGTTCTGTTCAGTTTTTTCCCATCTTTCCTCTATTCCATTAGTTCTGATGACTTTGGATGAATTGTTAATACATTGTATGTTATGTATGCTAAATTGTATTTCTCTAATGTCATTTTTGAATTTTAGCAAAAAAATACATATATATGCATTTTCGGTTTTTGTTGTTGTTAATAATGTAAAAGTGTTTTGTTTTTATGAAGTGCCATTTTATTCAGGAGACATTTTCTTCACCATAAACAGAATATGTTATGTTTAGAGTAATGCTTCTAATACTAAGTCATTAATATTTTACTTTCTTTACATTCATTAATATACAAAGGAAAATGTAGAATGAAAAGAGGAAATAAACTCCATCATTTTTCATTGCATAAGCACTCTAAAATTGGCTTAATTCTTTTTTATCTATGTAACTGTTTAAGCATTAAATCTACAGTAAAAAGGCTCTCGCGTTTTCTCGCGTGTATTTTGAGCCTTTCCACTGCCCGTCACGCATCGCCTCGCCCCGCCCATATGTACGTCACGCACTTGCGTGCTGCGCCCGTGTAGATTCCAGCAAGCGTAGATATGGCGGACCTCTCTCTGGATGAAGTGATTCGTCGCCGCAGTTTTAACGCCAGAGGAGTCAGTAATAAGAGGTAAATGCGTCCAGACGCTTCAGAGGGCGTTCATATAAACCGCGGGGTGTTTTCTTCTTTACTCTTTCTTTATAAACGCAGTCGTGTATGCTGAGCGTGTTGTCCCGCCTTCTCCCGCAGCTGATTGGGTATTATGCCCGTTTGAGCCGCGCTCTGATTGGCTGACGCGTCCTGCCCGTTTATGTTCGCGGCTGTTTTTACTTACAAACCTCGTACATTTCGTTAATTCCATAAACCTCGGAAGTTCTTTTACATAATCGACATGCCTCGCGTGAACTAGAGCTCATAACTAGATCTGCGCTATTAAAACACGAGGTGCTTCAGCGATTGATCGATGATTCGGCCGATATCTGTCGATCGACATCACATACTTCTGATTCAAACTACCGGTTGATTCAAACTACCGGTTCATACACATTCCCTTTTTAAAACACGTACATTTTTATTTTTAGCTACTGAGACACACTCCTTGTGTATCAACACTTTGAAGACCAAGTTCATTTTGATTCGAATTCTAATTGGAAATTCGTCTTTAGAGGTTTGTTGGCGTCCTGCTGGTCTTTCCCGTGTAACTCTGCTGTTTTCCCTCCCACAGGCCCATATATGGCAGAGGGGCGGGGTCAGTGGGCAGGGCCTTCGATGCCCGTCAGAAGATTGGCAGTGGTGACGTCAGACAGCGGCTGGGAGTGGGCGGAGCTACAGGAGGTACGTGTCCGTGTGCTGGGACTGACGAAGCTGTGGTTTGTTCAGAGTTTCGTGTTGTTCATCTCTCTGTCCGTGTCCAGCGTTCCAGGTGAAGGATGCGAGAGAGAAGCTGGGACAGAAAGACGCACGGTTCTGGATCCGGGGACGAGGGGGCGGAGCTGGAGCCGGGGCTGTGCAGGATGCGCGGCAGCTGATTAACTCACGCAAGCAGCAGCAGACGCCTCTGAGCACGACAATCCAGCAGACGGCTGTCAAACCCACCGCTATCCCTCACGTCCAGATACATAACACCGGCCCCGTCTCTGCCGGCCCTCGGCCACAGAACACCAGAGTGGGTGTGGCCCTGCAGCCAGGAGGCGGGATCACAAAAGTAGTGGATGCACGTGATAGGCTGAGCTTAAAGAGGAGCGTCCCGACAGCGTCCAATCAGAGCGCAGCGTCTCTGAAGATCACTAAAACCATCCAGGTGAGCGGATGAGTGACTGCAGATGTTGATCAGTATCAC
>NC_081763.1:35947003-35962003 GCF_963082965.1 Carassius carassius
CTCTCCTTTTACTGTGGCCATATACACACAGAGCACACACAGGCTACTGTATGAAATACTGTTCTAATGATTATAGGCTATTATAAACATTATACATCGCCTACACAACACACACATTAGCACAGATGAGCACGCAGAGCATCAGGAGAAGTTGGAGCACGGGGAGTTAGTAAAACATCCCAATACTTTGGGAAAATGAGCTAATAGTTCATGTGCAGTGCTCTCCATCTCTTCATTACACCCGCCTTTAAGAAATGCATACAGATTATGATTATAATAAGAGTTTTTCGATATGTTTTATTTCGTTAAGTCCTGATTTAAAGCTTTCTTTAGATATTTATTATGTCTGGGAGGCATGTATTCGGTTCATTTTTGTGAAGCGCTCCTGTTCATGACCATTGGGGTGGTGTTGGTGCAGTGGATAAGACACATGTCTTTGGTGTGAGAGACCCGGGTTCGAATCCACTGTGAGACACCAATGTGTCCCTGAGCAAGACACTTAACCCCTAGTTGCTCCAGAGGCGTGCGACCTCTGACATATATAGCAATTGTAAGGCGCTTTAGATAAAAGCGTCAGATAACATCAGATCATATTTGTTTTCTTTATTTTATAAAAGCCCAACGTTTTGTTGATATTGTGAGTGCACACAAATAAAAGTAGACCCTTTACAGTTACGAATGATGTATTACTGTTACCTTTATGAGCAAAAATGATGGCGTATCCAGTGAAAACATGCAAATGATCACGCTGTCGTCTCCATGACACAAACTATTGATCCTGACGCGTACGTTTATCTGGGTCTAACATTTAAACATTGTCATATGCTTGAACTGTTCTAAATCTATAGATTTTATTTTGAGCAAGTGGTGATGATTTGAGAAGGCTGATCAAACATAGACTCACTGTCTGCCGCTGGATGCTCTGTCATTACTTAAAAAAACTAAAACTTAGATTTAATGAAGAAAAATCTTTTTAGAAAACATTTTTCTAAATTAACTTAATTAAAAAATAATGAAACGAAATATAATGACTTTGCTATTCTATACAAAACTTTTAAAAGCTGAAACAGTAGTAGTATATTTTTATTTCAAATAAATGCTGCTCTTTTGAACTTTATTCATCTGTGAATCCTGAAAAATAGAATGTATTAAGATTTTGGCAAATCATCGTGCAGCACAACTGTGTTCAATATTGATAATAATCAGAAATGTTTCTTGAGCAGTAAATCATCATATTTTCATGATTTGTGAAGATCATGTGACACTGAAGACTGGAGGAATGATGCTGAAAATACAGCCTGGTTGGTTTTATTTGATAGAAAAAGTGAACAGGGCACCAGTCTGATAAACATATTTATGTTCATATTTCACTCAATTCCTTATTATTCAACTCTTGTGGAGATATATTCACTAGAAGAACTATAGTTCCCAGCAGCCATTGCGTTTCTGTTTCCGGTGACGCGGGTAAACCAAGATGGCGCCGTCTGCAGATCAACACGCGCGCGTCATTCCCGGAGGCTTCAGTGGTAAAGTTAACATCTGTTTGTGTTTCAGTAACGTTTAGAAATCCGTTCCTTTATCCGGTAATCACGGAAGATGACACAGTTGTGCGTTCTGTCGTGTCTTTGAGCTGTAAAGTGATGTGTGTGTGTGTGTGTGTGTGGGTGTGGGTGCAGTGCTGTCGCTGAGGTTCAGTGAGGATGACGCTCATGCTGCTCTTCATCAGCTGTGTGTTAAAGAGCACCGGGTCCGAGCGGAGTCCAGCACGAACCGACCACTGGACCGAACACTGTTCGCGCTCAACGTCCCTCCGTACTTCACTGAGGTCAGTCTCTTACACACACACACACACACACACACACACGCTCTCACTGTATACTATAACACACACTCTCACACACACACACACACACACACACACACACACACACACTCTCACTGTGTACTATAACACACACTCACACACACACACACACACACACACTCTCACTGTATACTATAACACACACACACACACACACACACACACACACACTGTATACTATAACACACACTCTCACACACACACACACACACACACACACTGTATACTATAACACACACTCTCACACACACACACACTCTCACTGTGTACTATAACACACACTCACACACACACACACACACACACACACACACACACACACACTCTCACTGTATACTATAACACACACACACACACACTGTATACTGTAACACACACTTACACACACTGTGTGTTTCTCTCTGGCCACCGAACCCGTGTGCTGTGTGTTTCTCTCTGGGCACCGAACCCGTGTGCTGTGTGTTTCTCTCTGGGCACTGAACCCGTGTGCTGTGTGTTTCTCTCTAGGCACCGAACCCGTGTGCTGTGTGTTTCTCTCTGGGCACTGAACCCGTGTGCTGTGTGTTTCTCTCTGGGCACCGAACCCGTGTGCTGTGTGTTTCTCTCTGGGCACCGAACCCGTGTGCTGTGTGTTTCTCTCTGGGCACCGAACCCGTGTGCTGTGTGTTTCTCTCTGGGCACTGAACCCGTGTGCTGTGTGTTTCTCTCTGGGCACCGAACCCGTGTGCTGTGTGTTTCTCTCTGGGCACCGAACCCGTGTGCTGTGTGTTTCTCTCTGGGCACCGAACCCGTGTGCTGTGTGTTTCTCTCTGGGCACTGAACCCGTGTGCTGTGTGTTTCTCTCTGGGCACCGAACCCGTGTGCTGTGTGTTTCTCTCTGGGCACCGAACCCGTGTGCTGTGTGTTTCTCTCTGGGCACTGAACCCGTGTGCTGGTGTGTTTCTCTCTGGGCACTGAACCCGTGTGCTGTGTGTTTCTCTCTGGGCACCGAACCCGTGTGCTGTGTGTTTCTCTCTGGGCACCGAACCCGTGTGCTGTGTGTTTCTCTCTGGGCACCGAACCCGTGTGCTGTGTGTTTCTCTCTGGGCACCGAACCCGTGTGCTGTGTGTTTCTCTCTGGGCACTGAACCCGTGTGCTGGTGTGTTTCTCTCTGGGCACTGAACCCGTGTGCTGGTGTGTTTCTCTCTGGGCACTGAACCCGTGTGCTGTGTGTTTCTCTCTGGGCACTGAACCCGTGTGCTGTGTGTTTCTCTCTGGGCACCGAACCCGTGTGCTGTGTGTTTCTCTCTGGGCACCGAACCCGTGTGCTGTGTGTTTCTCTCTGGGCACCGAACCCGTGTGCTGTGTGTTTCTCTCTGGGCACTGAACCCGTGTGCTGTGTGTTTCTCTCTGGGCACCGAACCCGTGTGCTGTGTGTTTCTCTCTGGGCACCGAACCCGTGTGCTGTGTGTTTCTCTCTGGGCACTGAACCCGTGTGCTGGTGTGTTTCTCTCTGGGCACTGAACCCGTGTGCTGTGTGTTTCTCTCTGGGCACCGAACCCGTGTGCTGTGTGTTTCTCTCTGGGCACCGGACCCGTGTGCTGTGTGTTTCTCTCTGGGCACCGAACCCGTGTGCTGTGTGTTTCTCTCTGGGCACCGGACCCGTGTGCTGTGTGTTTCTCTCTGGGCACTGAACCCGTGTGCTGTGTGTTTCTCTCTGGGCACCGAACCCGTGTGCTGTGTGTTTCTCTCTGGGCACTGAACCCGTGTGCTGTGTGTTTCTCTCTAGGCACCGAACCCGTGTGCTGTGTGTTTCTCTCTGGGCACTGAACCCGTGTGCTGTGTGTTTCTCTCTGGGCACCGAACCCGTGTGCTGTGTGTTTCTCTCTGGGCACCGAACCCGTGTGCTGTGTGTTTCTCTCTGGGCACCGAACCCGTGTGCTGTGTGTTTCTCTCTGGGCACTGAACCAGTGTGCTGGTGTGTTTCTCTCTGGGCACCGAACCCGTGTGCTGGTGTGTTTCTCTCTGGGCACCGAACCCGTGTGCTGTGTGTTTCTCTCTTGGCACTGAACCCGTGTGCTGTGTGTTTCTCTCTGGGCACCGAACCCGTGTGCTGTGTGTTTCTCTCTGGGCACCGAACCCGTGTGCTGGTGTGTTTCTCTCTGGGCACCGAACCCGTGTGCTGTGTGTTTCTCTCTGGGCACCGAACCCGTGTGCTGTGTGTTTCTCTCTGGGCACCGAACCCGTGTGCTGTGTGTTTCTCTCTGGGCACCGAACCCGTGTGCTGGTGTGTTTCTCTCTGGGCACCGAACCCGTGTGCTGTGTGTTCTCTCTGGGCATCGAACCCGTGTGCTGTGTTTTTCTCTCTGGGCACCGAACCAGTGTGCTGGTGTGTTTCTCTCTGGGCACCGAACCAGTGTGCTGGTGTGTTTCTCTCTGGGCACCGAACCCGTGTGCTGGTGTGTTTCTCTCTGGGCACCGAACCCGTGTGCTGGTGTGTTTCTCTCTGGGCACCGAACCCGTGTGCTGGTGTGTTTTTCTCTGGGCACCGAACCCGTGTGCTGGTGTGTTTCTCTCTGGGCACCGAACCCGTGTGCTGTGTGTTTCTCTCTGGGCACCGAACCCGTGTGCTGTGTGTTTCTCTCTGGGCACCGAACCCGTGTGCTGTGTGTTTCTCTCTGGGCACCGAACCCGTGTGCTGTGTGTTTCTCTCTGGGCACCGAACCCGTGTGCTGTGTGTTTCTCTCTGGGCACCGAACCCGTGTGCTGTGTGTTTCTCTCTGGGCACCGAACCCGTGTGCTGGTGTGTTTCTCTCTGGGCACCGAACCCGTGTGCTGGTGTGTTTCTCTCTGGGCACCGAACCCGTGTGCTGGTGTGTTTCTCTCTGGGCACCGAACCCGTGTGCTGGTGTGTTTCTCTCTGGGCACTGAACCCGTGTGCTGGTGTGTTTCTCTCTGGGCACTGAACCCGTGTGCTGGTGTGTTTCTCTCTGGGCACTGAACCCGTGTGCTGTGTGTTTCTCTCTGGGCACTGAACCCGTGTGCTGTTTGTTTCTCTCTGGGCACCGAACCCGTGTGCTGTTGTGTTTCTCTCTGGGCACCGAACCCGTGTGCTGTGTGTTTCTCTCTGGGCACCGAACCCGTGTGCTGTGTGTTTCTCTCTCGGCACCGAACCCGTGTGCTGTGTGTTTCTCTCTCGGCACCGAACCCGTGTGCTGTGTGTTTCTCTCTCGGCACCGAACCCGTGTGCTGTGTGTTTCTCTCTCGGCACCGAACCCGTGTGCTGGTGTGTTTCTCTCTGGGCACTGAACCCGTGTGCTGGTGTGTTTCTCTCTGGGCACTGAACCCGTGTGCTGGTGTGTTTCTCTCTGGGCACTGAACCCGTGTGCTGGTGTGTTTCTCTCTGGGCACTGAATCCGTGTGCTGGTGTGTTTCTCTCTGGGCACTGAACCCGTGTGCTGTGTGTTTCTCTCTGGGCACCGAACCCGTGTGTTTCTCTCTGGGCACCGAACCCGTGTGCTGTGTGTTTCTCTCTGGGCACTGAACCCGTGTGCTGTGTTTCTCTCTCTGGGCACTGAATCCGTGTGCTGTGTGTTTCTCTCTGGGCACTGAACCCGTGTGCTGTGTGTTTCTCTCTCGGCACCGAACCCGTGTGCTGTGTGTTTCTCTCTGGGCACTGAATCCGTGTGCTGGTGTGTTTCTCTCTGGGCACTGAACCCGTGTGCTGTGTGTTTCTCTCTGGGCACCGAACCCGTGTGCTGTGTGTTTCTCTCTGGGCACTGAACCCGTGTGCTGTGTGTTTCTCTCTGGGCACTGAATCCGTGTGCTGGTGTGTTTCTCTCTGGGCACTGAACCCGTGTGCTGTGTGTTTCTCTCTGGGCACTGAACCCGTGTGCTGTGTGTTTCTAGAGTGTTCTGAAAGAGGTGTTCAGCCGCTTCGGGTTTGTCCAGTCCGTGGAGCTGAAGGAGAGACCAGGAGCGTCAGAGACGAGCCACAGTGGGGTGTCCAGACACTTCACAGGCACACTCAGACAGGTGACCCCTTTACAGCCTCTACAGCAGCTGACACATCACTGAACATGATCGCACAGCATGTACTCATGATTATATACTGTGTGCGTGTGTATATGTAGTGTTTCAGGGTGGCATACATCGTCTTCAAACACGCATCTGCGGTGAACGCAGCTAAACGGCACCCGGAGAACGTCCCGCTCGTCGTCTCTACAGCTGAGAGACCCGTCAGGACCGGCATCCACAGTGAGTGTGTGTGTGTAATGATGATACTGATGATGATTGTGTGTGTGTGTGTAATGATGATACTGATGATGATGATGATGATGATGGTGTGTGATGAATATATGATGATACTGATGATGTGTGTGTGTGTGTGTGTGTGAGGAAGATATGATGATACTGATAATGATGATGGTGTGTGTGTGTGTCTAGAGTGGATCCAGCAGTACTCAGACTCACTGATCAAAGCTTCATCACTACAGCAGGACATCGATCAGTTCATGAATAATTATGATAAACAGAAGGAGGAGGTGAGATACATACACACACACACACACACACCCAAACACACACAGAGCTACAGCTCATTAATTATTCATGAACTTTCCTGACAGGAGGCGGAGCGTCAGAACCAGGAGGCGGAACAGCAACAGGAGGATGAGGAGGGTTGGGTGAAGGTGACGAAAAGCAGCCGCGGCGTGAAGGTCCGCCCACACAGCGAGACAGCCAATGAGAGGATGCTTAAGAAGGAGAAGAAGAAGAGCGAGCGCAAGGAGCTGCTGAACTTCTACACGTGGCAGCACAGAAACACGCAGAAAGAACGTGAGTCTTGAGACGATCTGCAACTCGACCCCACATTCATGCATGCGTTGAGACTGTAAGAGTGAACTAGATAGTGTACGAGTCTGCTCCCTGATAATCACTGTCTTCATGCACCAAGCTACAAGAAGTATTTAATTATATTTACACTAAATGAAAATTCTGGGCGTCAAGGCGGAAACTGAGCAAACTCAGAGTGGCGAGAACTTGGAGGGGCGAGATGCGAATTCAGAAGCGAGAAGGATACACTAGTGTACGAGTCTGCTCCCTGAACTGCGCTGTCTTCATGCGCCAAGCTAAAAGAAGTCTTTGATTATATATAATAAAAAACTTGTGAAATTCACTAAATGTTTTTTCAGAGCGATGAGACACAAACGCAATATGCGATCACGGAGCATCGAGGCACGATCTCAGAACTGCGAACTTGGAGGGGCGAGACCCGAACTCGTAGGGGTGACATGCGATCTCGGTGGGGCGAACTCGGAGGGGCGAACTCTGAGGGCAAGACACGAACTCGGAGGGGCGAGACCCGAACTCGGAGGGCAAGACGCGAACTCGGAGGGGCGAACTCGGAGGGGCAAGACGCGAACTCGGAGGGGCAAGACGCGAACTCGGAGGGGCAAGACGCGAACTCGGAGGGCAAGACCCGAACTCGGAGGGCAAGACCCGAACTCGGAGGGCGAGACCCGAACTCGGAGGGCGAGACCCGAACTCGGAGGGCGAGACCCGAACTCGGAGGGGCGAACTCGGAGGGCAAGACGTGAACTCAGAGGGGCGAGACCCGAACTCGGAGGGGCGAACTCGGAGGGGCAAATTTGTAGGGGTGACATGCAATCTCGGTGGGGCGAACTCGGAGGGGCGAACTCGGAGGGGCAAATTTGTAGGGGTGACATGCAATCTCGGAGGGGCGAACTCGGAGGGGGAAATTTGTAGGGGTGACATGCAATCTCGGTGGGGCGAACTCGGAGGGGCGAACTCGGAGGGGCGAACTTGGAGAGGCGAGACGCGAACTCAGAGGGCAAGACGCGAACTCGGAGGGGCAAGACGCGAACTCGGAGGGGCAAGACGCGAACTCGGAGGGGCGAGACGCGAACTCGGAGGGGCGAGACGCGAACTCGGAGGGGCGAGACGCGAACTCGGAGGGGCGAGACGCGAACTCGGAGGGGCGAACTCGGAGGGCGAGACCCGAACTCGGAGGGGCGAACTCGGAGGGCAAGACCCGAACTCGGAGGGCGAGACCCGAACTCGGAGGGGCGAACTCGGAGGGCAAGACCCGAACTCGGAGGGCGAGACCCGAACTCGGAGGGGCGAACTCGGAGGGCAAGACCCGAACTCGGAGGGCGAGACCCGAACTCGGAGGGGCGAACTCGGAGGGCAAGACCCGAACTTGGAGGGCGAGACCCGAACTCGGAGGGGCAAACTCGGAGGGCAAGACGCAAACTCAGAAGGGCGAGACGCGAACTCGGAGGGGCGAGACGCGAACTCGGAGGGGCAAGACGCGAACTCGGAGGGGCAAGACGCGAACTCGGAGGGGCAAGACGCGAACTCGGAGGGGCGAACTCGGAGGGGCAAGACGCGAACTCGGAGGGGCAAGACGCGAACTCGGAGGGGTGAACTCGGAGGGCAAGACGTGAACTCAGAGGGGCGAGACGCGAACTCGGAGGGGCAAGACGCGAACTCGGAGGGGCAAGACGCGAACTCGGAGGGCAAGACCCGAACTCGGAGGGGCGAACTCGGAGGGCAAGACGTGAACTCAGAGGGGCGAGACCCGAACTCGGAGGGCGAGACGCGAACTCGGAGGGCGAGACGCGAACTCGGAGGGCGAGACGCGAACTCGGAGGGCGGGACGCGAACTCGGAGGGCGGGACGCAAACTCGGAGGGCGGGACGCGAACTCGGAGGGGCAAGACGCGAACTCGGAGGGGCAAGACGCGAACTCGGAGGGGCAAGATTGTAGGGGTGACATGCAATCTCGGTGGGGCGAACTCGGAGGGGCAAATTTGTAGGGGTGACATGCAATCTCGGAGGGGCGAACTCGGAGGGGGAAATTTGTAGGGGTGACATGCAATCTCGGTGGGGCGAACTCGGAGGGGCGAACTCGGAGAGGCGAGACGCGAACTCAGAGGGCAAGACGCGAACTCGGAGGGGCAAGACGCGAACTCGGCGGGGCGAGACGCGAACTCGGCGGGGCGAGACGCGAACTCGGCGGGGCGAGACGCGAACTCGGAGGGGCGAGACGCGAACTCGGAGGGGCGAACTCGGAGGGCAAGACCCGAACTCGGAGGGCGAGACCCGAACTCGGAGGGGCGAACTCGGAGGGCGAGACCCGAACTCGGAGGGGCGAACTCGGAGGGCAAGACGCAAACTCAGAAGGGCGAGACGCGAACTCGGAGGGGCAAGACGCGAACTCGGAGGGGCAAGACGCGAACTCGGAGGGGCGAACTCGGAGGGGCAAGACGCGAACTCGGAGGGGCGAACTCTGAGGGCGAGACCCAAACTCGGAGGGCGAGACCCGAACTCGGAGGGGCGAACTCGGAGGGCAAGACGCAAACTCAGAAGGGCGAGACGCGAACTCGGAGGGCAAGACGCGAACTCGGAGGGCGAGACCCGAACTCGGAGGGGCGAACTCGGAGGGCAAGACGCAAACTCAGAAGGGCGAGACGCGAACTCGGAGGGCGGGACGCGAACTGGAAAGGGGCGACCTCGGAGGGCGGGACGCGAACTCGGAGGGGCGAACTCGGAGGGCGGGACGCGAACTCGGAGGGGCGAACTCGGAGGGCAAGACGCGAACTCGGAGGGCGAGACGCGAACTCGGAGGGCGGGACGCAAACTCGGAGGGCGGGACGCGAACTCGGAGGGGCAAGACGCGAACTCGGAGGGGCAAGACGCGAACTCGGAGGGAACTCGGAGGGGCAAGACGCGAACTCGGAGGGGCAAGACGCGAACTCGGAGGGGCAAGACGCGAACTCGGAGGGGCAAGACGCGAACTCGGAGGGGCAAGACGCGAACTCAGAGGGGCGAACTCTGAGGGCGAGACCCAAACTTGGAGGGGCAAACTCTGAGGGCAAGACGCAAACTCAGAAGGGCGAGACCCGAACTCGGAGGGGCGAACTCGGAGGGCGAGACGCGAACTCGGAGACGCGAACTCGGAGGGCGAGACCCGAACTCGGAGGGGCGAACTTGGAGGGCAAGACGCGAACTCGGAGGGCCGAACTCAGAGGGGCAAGATGCAAACTCGGAGGGAAGAACTCGGAGGGTCAAGACGCGAACTCAGAGGGGCGAGACCCGTACTCGGAGGGGCGGATTTGTAGGGATGATGCGATCTCGGTGGGGCGAATTCGGAGGGGCAAGACGCGAACTTGGAGGGGCGAGAAGTGATCTCGGAGGGGCGAATTCGGAGGGGCAAGACGCAAACTTGGAGGACCGAACTCGGAGGGCCAAGACGCGAACTGGGAGGGGCTAACTGGGGCAAGACGCTAACTTTTTTAAAAAAAATTTTTAATTGTGCCTTTTTATGTCAAACTCATTATTCAGAGAATAAGTCAGGGAATGGTGGTGTGTGTCTGAGAGGCTCTCAAACCAAATAATCTGTTTCAGATATCGCTGAGCTAAGGAAGAAGTTTGAAGAGGACAAACAGAGAATCGCTGTACTGAGAGCGCAGAGGAAATTCAGACCCTACTGATTCAACATACCCACAACATATCCTTGGCACCCGCTGAATTCATTTACCCACAATCCTCGGCACCCACTGGATCCATTTACCCACAATGTCCTGTATCTGTTGGCTGTATGGTGACATGAACGTTCATTTAAAAAAATAGTCTGCAGTGAGTCAATCATAGAAGTGTGATAATTGTGTTTGGAGCAAAAATAAACCATTATGATGCAGTGTATGTGTGTGGAATGTGTGTTACTTTTTGATTTGGGTCCTTCGTTTCGTTTTTTTAATTTTTTTTTAAAATGTTGGCATATATTATGTACACACAAAATAATCAAATGCTTATATCGGTTACTGCAATAAAAATGGCCCTTTGGTGACTGAATTTCTTGCAGTGAATTTGAGATTCGCCAATGAAACAGTTAATAGTAAAGCTGAATGGATTTATTTACCAGGGTTCCGGCGCTGACGTCATGGGACAGGTCACGTGATTCCTGGGGGCGGGGAGAGGAGTCACGTGTTGCCAGAAATAAATGTGTGACTGTTTATCGAGGCATTCATTACTGATCGCGGGTCAAAAGCACTCTGTTATCAAGTAACATCGCATTGATATTAATATCTGTTTTAGTTTCGTGTTGATCCGACATGATGCTGAACCAAAACCATCACCCGAACGGAGGAGCCCTGATCCTGTCCAGAGAGAGGAAACAACAACAACATATCTGATCCTTAACACGACACACACATATTAGGGGTCATTTAGACCAGTGATCCCGGGTGGTTTAGGGCACAGGGGCTTCATTACTGCAGATTTGAGGGGAACGGGGGTCATTTAGACCAGTGATCCCGGGTGGTTTAGGGCACAGGGGCTTCATTACTGCAGATGTGAGGGCAACAGGAGTCATTTAGACCAGTGATCCCGGGTGGTTTAGGGCACAGGGGCTTCATTACTGCAGATGTGAGGGCGACAGGGGTCATTTAGACTAGTGATCCCGGGTGTTTTATGGCACAGGGGCTTAATTACTGCAGATGTGGGGGCGACGGGTCATTTAGACCAGTGATCCCGGGTGTTTTAGGGCACAGGGGCTTAATTACTGCAGATGTGGGGGGCGACGGGTCATTTAGACCAGTGATCCCGGGTGTTTTAGGGCACAGGGGCTTAATTACTGCAGATGTTGGGGGCGACAGGGGTCATTTAGACCAGTGATCCCGGGTGTTTTAGGGGAACAGAGGCTTCATTATTGCCGATGTGAGGGTGACGGGTCATTTAGACTAGTGATCCCGGGTGGTTTAGGGCACGGGCTTCATTACTGCAGATGTGAGGGCGACAGGGGTCATTTAGACTAGTGATCCCGGGTGTTTTGGGGCACAGGGGCTTCATTACTGCAGATGTGAGGGCAACAGGAGTCATTTAGACTAGTGATCCCGCGTGTTTTAGGGCACAGGGGCTTAATTACTGCAGATGTGGGGGGCGACGGGTCATTTAGACCAGTGATCCCGGGTATTTTAGGGCACAGGGGCTTAATTACTGCAGATGTGGGGGGCGACAGGGGTCATTTAGACCAGTGATCCCGGGTGTTTTAGGGCACAGGGGCTTAATTACTGCAGATGTGGGGGGCGACAGGGGTCATTTAGACCAGTGATCCTGGGTGTTTTAGGGCACAGGGGCTTCATTACTACAGATGTGGGGGGCGACGGGTCATTTAGACCAGTGATCCCGGGTGTTTTAGGGAACAGGGGCTTCTTTACTGCAGATGTGAGGGCGACAGGGGTCATTTAGACCGGTGATCCCGGGTGTTTTAGGGCACAAGGGGTTAATTACTGCAGATGTTGGGGGCGACAGGGGTCATTTAGACCAGTGATCCCGGGTGTTTTAGGGCACAGGGGCTTCATTACTGCAGATGTGAGAGCAACAGGAGTCATTTAGACCAGTGATCCCGGGTGTTTTAGGACACAGGGGCTTCTTTACTGCAGATGTGAGGGCGAAAGGTGTCATTTAAACCGATGATCCCGGGTGTTTTAGGGAACAGGGGCTTCTTTACTGCAGATGTGAGGGCGACAGGGGTCATTTAGACCAGTGATCCCGGGTGTTTTAGGGCACAGGGGCTTCATTACTGCAGATGTTGGGGGCGACAGAGGTCATTTAGACCAGTGATCTCGGGTGTTTTAGGGCACAGGGGCTTCATTACTGCAGATGTGAGGGCGACAGGAGTCATTTAGACCAGTGATCCTGAGTGTTTTAGGGAACAGGGGCTTCTTTACTGCAGATGTGAGGGCGACAGAAGTCATTTAGATCAGTGATCCGGGTGTTTTAGGTAACAGGGGCTTCATTACTGCAGATGTTGGGGGGCAACAGGGGTCATTTAGACCAGTGATCCCGAGTGTTTTAGGGAACAGGGGCTTCATTACTGCAGATGTTGGGGGGCAACAGGGGTCATTTAGACCAGTGATCCCGAGTGTTTTAGGGAACAGGGGCTTCTTTACTGCAGATGTGAGGGCGACAGGGGTCATTTAGACCAGTGATCCCGGGTGTTTTAAGGCACAGGGGCTTCATTACTGCAGATTTGAGGGAGACAGGATTAATTTAATTTGTTTTATATATTTTATTTTTAGATATTTCTGTTTTGCGAGAGTCCTGTGAATCACTTTATTCTTCCACACAGACACACAAGTGTCTGCACTATCAAATCTTGTCTCGCGCTGAACTCTGTTGCTTCGGGTCTCGCGGAGCAGGGCTTTGATCCACTGGCACTGGACTCTACAGTGTGTGTGCCACATCCTTTTTACAATCTCTAGGTTATAAAATACTGCATTCTGTCAGCAATGTAATGCTCCAGTAACGTACAGAGACCTCTGCTTGTAACTGTACTCTAATTACTATGAGAACTATTTAGTAAAATTACTTCATTACTAAAAAAGTAATCAAATTATAGTAACGCACACCGCTAATCCATAACATGTCCAAATACAGGTTGACTAATCCAGCGGTTCTCAATCCTGTTTCTGGGGACCCACTGCTCTGCACAGTTTCATGTCTCTCTTCTCAGACACACTCAGGTGAGTTCATGGAGCTCTTTCCTAATGAGCTGATCATCTGAATCAGGTATTTAAATGAGGGAGATATGTTAAATGTGCAGAGCTGTGGGTCCCCAGGAACAGGATTGAGAACAGCTAGATTAATCCATGACCTACCCAAACATGGGTAAATTGATCCCACACAGACACAGGGGATCAGGTGTGTGTGTGTTTTTCAGATTGTGTTCGTCAGCAGCACGATGAAAGAGAAGTTCTGCTCCATGTTCCCATATTGTCAATGTCAATGTCACCTTTATTTATATAGCGCTTTAAACAAAATACATTGCGTCAAAGCAACTGAACAACATTCATTAGGAAAACAGTGTCAATAATGCAAAAATGATAGTTAAAGGCAGTTCATCATTGGATTCAGTGATGTCATCTCTGTTCAGTTAAATAGTGTCTGTGCATTTATTTGCAATCAAGTCAACGATATCGCTGTAGATGAAGTGTCCCCAACTAAGCAAGCCAGAGGCGACAGCGGCAAGGAACCGAAACTCTATCGGTGACAGAATGGAGAAAAAAACCTTGGGAGAAACCAGGCTCAGTTGGGGGGCCAGTTCTCCTCTGACCAGACGAAACCAGTAGTTCAATTCCAGGCTGCAGCAAAGTCAGATTGTGCAGAAGAATCATCTGTTTCCTGTGGTCTTGTCCTGGTGCTCCTCTGAGACAAGGTCTTTACAGGGGATCTGTATCTGGGGCTCTAGTTGTCCTGGTCTCCGCTGTCTTTCAGGGATGTAGAGGTCCTTTCTAGGTGCTGATCCAGCATCTGGTCTGGATACGTACTGGATCCGGGTGACTGCAGTGACCCTCTGATCTTGACACAGACTGGATCTGGTGGCCACTGTGACCTCGGAATAAGAGAGAAACAGACTAATATTAGCGTAGATGCCATTCTTCTAATGATGTAGCAAGTACATAGGTTGTTATGGGAAGTGTTTCCGGTTCCGGTTTACCTAATTAATGCAGCCTAAAAATCCTTTAACGGATTTGGATAATAAAAGCATATTAGTATGTTATGTGTATGCCAGTTTAAAGAGATGGGTCTTTAATCTAGATTTAAACTGCAAGAGTGTGTCTGCCTCCCGAACAATGTTAGGTAGGTTATTCCAGAGTTTGGGCGCCAAATAGGAAAAGGATCTGCCGCCTGCAGTTGATTTTAATATTCTAGGTATTATCAAATTGCCTGAGTTTTGAGAACGTAGCGGACGTAGAGGATTATAATGTAAAAGGAGCTCATTCAAATACTGAGGTGCTAAACCATTCAGGGCTTTATAAGTAATAAGCAATATTTTAAAATCTATGCGATGCTTGATAGGGAGCCAGTGCAGTGTTGACAGGACCGGGCTAATATGGTCATACTTCCTGGTTCTAGTAAGAACTCTTGCTGCTGCATTTTGGACTAGCTGTAGTTTGTTTACTAAGCGTGCAGAACAACCACCCAATAAAGCATTACAATAATCTAACCTTTAGGTCATAAATGCATGGATTAACATTTCTGCATTTGACATTGAGAGCATAGGCCGTAATTTAGATATATTTTTGAGATGGAAAAATGCAGTTTTACAAATGCTAGAAACGTGGCTTTCT
>NC_081763.1:35967003-36004243 GCF_963082965.1 Carassius carassius
AACAGAAAGTAGGCCTATATGCAGCTGTTGCTTTGTGTACTACCTTTTTCACCTTTTTGCAGAATAAAAAACAAAAACTCTGAAAACATGCTTGCACGTTTTTATTTTAGTGTAATTTCATAGATACATTTTTTTTTACATGCATCTTAAGGATCCCTAATTTTGAATGTGAGGTGGAGGCGGCACGATCGTGCTCTGCCTAGAGCGGCATTTGAGCTTGCGCCAGCCCTGTATATGCACAAAGACAATACGACCTTTTTGTCCCCTTTTTGTTTTAAAGCTTGATGAAGAGAGCGCAAGTTGCTGCAGCTGAGAGGAGGACAGTGATGCACGCGTACAGGAGTGATTGACAGTTCACGGCACTGTGTACAAAAATAAGTTTAAGATCATTAGCGTTAGCATTACAGAAAGGTCTGATTTACGCACTGTTACAACAGTCATTGTTTTTTTTGTTTTTTTTACAATGACATAATGTGACTCCGAATCGAATCGGTTGTGTTCGCCGTGTTACTCTTCAGAATCGGTTGTGTTCATTGTTGTGAATGACTCATCCGAATTGAATTGGTTGAGTTCGCTGTTGTGAATGTGACTCATCCAAGTTGAATCGGTTGTGTTCGCCGTCGTGAATGTGACTCATCCGAATTGAATCGGTTGTGTTCGCCGTAATGAATGTGACTCATCTGAATTGAATCGGTTGTGTTCGCCGTAGTGAATGTGACTCATCTGAATTGAATCGGTTGTGTTCACCGTCGTGAATGTGACTCATCTGAATTGAATCGGTTGTGTTCGCCGTAGTGAATGTGACTCATCTGAATTGAATCGGTTGTGTTCGCCATCGTGAATGTGACTCATCTGAATTGAATCGGTTGTGTTCGCCGTCGTGAATGTGACTCATCCGAATTGAATCGGTTGAGTTTGCCGTCGTGAATGTGACTCATCCGAATTGAATCGGTTGTGTTCGCCGTCGTGAATGTGACTCATCCGAATAGAATCGGTTGTGTTCGCCGTCGTGAATGTGACTCGTCCGAATTGAATCGGTTGTGTTCGCCGTCGTTAATGACTCATCCGAATTGAATCGGTTGTGTTCGCCGTCGTGAATGTGTCTCATCCGAATAGAATCGGTTGTGTTCGCCGTCGTGAATGTGACTCATCCGAATTGAATCGGTTGTGTTTGCCGTCATGAATGTGACTCATCCGAAATGAATCAGTGTGTTCGCCGTCGGGAATGTGACTCATCCGAATAGAATCGGTTGTGTTCGTCGTCGTGAATGTGACTCATCCGAATTGAATCGGTTGTGTTCGCCGTCGTGAATGTGACTCATCCGAATTGAATTGGTTGTGTTCGCCGTCGTGAATGTGACTCATCCGAATTGAATCGATTGTGTTCGCAGTCGTGAATGTGACTCATCCAAATTGAATCGGTTGTGTTCGCCGTCGTGAATGTGACTCATCCGAATTGAATCGGTTGTGTTCGCCGTCGTGAATGTGACTCATCCGAATTGAATCGGTTGTGTTCGCCGTCGTGAATGTGACTCATCCGAATTTAATCGGTTGTTTTCGCCGTAGTGAATGTGACTCATCTGAATTGAATCGGTTGTGTTCGCCGTAGTGAATGTGACTCATCTGAACTGAATCGGTTGTGTTCGCCGTCGTGAATGTGACTCATCCGAATTGAATTGGTTGTGTTCGCCGTCGTGAATGTGACTCATCCGAATTGAATCGGTTGTGTTCGCCGTCGTGAATGTGACTCATCCGAATTGAATCGGTTGAGTTCGCTGTCGTGAATGTGACTCATCTCAATCGAATCGGTGGCGTTCTCTATCGTGAATGTGACCAGAGGCGTCGTGCCCATTCGAAGTGAGGGGGCACGTGCCCCCTCAGATTTCTGAGCCAAGTGGATTTTAAATGCAGCTTCCAAACGAAAAAAAAAAAATTGCAGAATAATATTTTTTATATATTTGATACAATCACAGCGGTGTGATTAGATCGTTCAGTGCACAGCATCAGCTGCTAAATTCAAATCTGCGTTCGCTGGCTGGCGCTGAGCCAGAGACAGACGCGTTCGTACAACGCTTCATGATAACCAATCAGAAACTATTCTGTTGCGCTTATGGATGCAATGGCCAATCAGAGACGTCCAGAAGAGTCATCACTGAAACGCAGTGTTTCGGGGAAGTCGTGGCCTAATGGTTAGAGAGTCGGACTCCCAATCGAAAGGTTGTGAGTTCGAGTCCCGGGCCGGCAGGAATTGTGGGTGGGGGGAGTGCATGTACAGTTCTCTCTCCACCTTCAATACCACGACTTAGGTGCCCTTGAGCAAGGCATCGAACCCCCAACTGCTCCCCGGGCGCTGCAGCATAAATGATGCCCACTGCTCCGGGTGTGTGCTCACAGTGTGTGTGTGTGTGTGTTCACTGCTCTGTGTGTGTGCATTTCGGATGGGTTAAACGCAGAGCACAAATTCTGAGTATGGGTCACCATACTTGGCTGAATGTCACTTCACTTGTTCACTTGCTCGCTGACTGAATTATTTAGCGAATTCTCTCATCAGAAACAACAAAAAGTGCAGATGTGCGTACGAATGTAAGTAAGATATTCGTTTCATAATGTAAAGTGATTCAGTGATTTTAATGGGAGTTTTTGAGAGTGCCTGAACTCTGGCTAGACTGAATGAAAATGTTTTTTGATAATGTAAATGTTCTTTACTCTCTGTAAAATGAAAGTGTTAAAATAAGTATCTTAATAGTGTTATTAAAATTTACATTAAATGCAAATTCAGTCGTATTAAAAATATTTTATGGCATGATATGGCACTTAAGTAAAAAGTCAGGTTTTTATGTGTAGTTAATAGATTACACTACATTTCCATATATTGATCAAATAGCAATCTATAAAGGTGCAAAACGCGTTTACCTACACATATTTGAGAAATGAGATATTTCCTGATATATTAAGCATGTTTGGAATTGTTTTGAATAAAAAGGAAAAAAAAATAAAATAAAAATAAGCCTATATCAGTTATACAGTGCTTTCGTAGAATGACTTATACCCCCCCCCCACCCCCCAAAAATGTGCCCCCTCAAAAATCATGAATGCATGACGCCCCTGAATGTGACCGTGTCATTATACAGAAACATCCACTTTTGGTATGGCAAAATGTCTTAAAATGTATTTATTTTTCTAACATTTAAACTAAGACCACATTATTAGATTACCTTTTGACTTTATGAATAGCTACATATAACTGACATCTTAATTATTTTTCTATTTAGCTTTTTGTGCAATTATCATTCAAGACCACATGAACCATTTTTTGTCACTGGTGTTATCATCTTTATCAGTATAAAAAAGATTTTATTTAATATTTTTTCAGCACATGTAGTCAGAGTTACAGAAAAATAATGAAAATGCAAGAAATAGGGAGATTGTTTTATTTATTGAATTTGAAAGAAATAAACAGTACGGTAACACAGTAACACAATGAATCACCAGTGATATACTGATCTTCACTGGTAAGGAAGGTACAGTAACACCAGAGACAATTTTCATGATGCATTTTACACAATGTCTGCTGTAAGGTATCAAACCACATGTTGTCAATCATTGCATACTTGAGTTCTCCAGGTTTGACTGAAGAAAGCTCTGTTTATTTCATCAGTCACTGGAGCGTGTCATTCAGAGACTGTGTTCATCAGTGTAGTGTGTGCTCTGTGTGTGATTCAACAGATTCATGACACACACTTCTGGTTTAAACTCAGTTTATTTGATGAAGAAGCACAGGCAAGACACACACACACACACACACACACACACACACAGTCTATCGGGTGTCTTCAGGTCTCCCAGCCTTTGCCGCCCGGTTGTGTCGGGAGCCGGAGCCCCACGAGTCCCGCCACCTGCTCCAGTGCGCGGTCACCGCCGTGCGCGTGGTAGCGCTCGTGCAGGCGCAGGTGCAGGCGCGTGGACGTCAGCAGACAGAGATACGTGCGCGCCGCGTGAAGAGCGTCTATCCGCGCGCGGCAGAACTGAGCGCCGGTCACCTGAAACACACACACACACACACACAGAGATCAGTCAGGTGGCCGTTCTTATGAGGAAGACCGAGCTTCACTTCTGCACCGAAACACGGAGAATAAACACAGTATTATCTTACGATCAAGCCATGAGTAACGTTACAGTTAAACCACACGTTAAACATGATTCCGCTACACGAAGCACACGTATTAGTAAACACGGGCAGAGCGGTGCCTGATGGGATCGCGCTCGTGAGGTGTAACCTTCACATTACCTGGTTCCTCCTGAACTGCTCCAGCACATGTTTATAAACCATAGTGTTTCTGTAACCGGAGCCTTTAGCGATCCGGATCTCCTTCAGGATCCCGCGACACGCGCGCAGCGGAGAGGTCACGGCCGCCATCACGACAGACAGCACGAGTCGAGCACAGAGACCGAAGCAGCGAGCAGACCGAAGCAGTCACACACAGATCGAGTAGAACAAAGAGTTTCTATTGAAGCCGGATTCAATATGGTTTCACATTCCAAAAAGTATTTTCAAGAAGTTTGGTAGGTTAAACTTTCTTTTGAAATGTGACTTTGAAATTTCTAAAATGCCTTTTAAATTATCTGAGTTTCATAAAAAAGTTTTACATCATTGGAAGATGGTATTTACCCATAACTTTACCCCTCACTGTGCCACCTTGTGGAATAATAGAGTAATTGTATCAAACAAAAAGTCTTTGTTCAACCAGCTTTGGTTTGACCAAGGCATTATCTTCGTTCATGACATTCTAGATATAAACGGTGAAATCTTACAGTTAAAAGATTTTAAAAACAAATTTAATAATATTCAATGTTCTCTTAAAGAATATAAGAAAATCTGTAAATCTATCCCGGTGAATTTGACACAGCTGATAAAAAACACAATTAGTTTTTCTAATGTCCAAATCAAACTTCCAAACTTAATGATAGGAGAATTAAACATTACGGACAAAAAGTGTGACAACAAATATTTAAATAAAGCTTTCAAAGGATATATATATATCATGATTATGATAGGAAGACAAAACTTAAAATATTAGATAATCCAACGATTGAAAAAAAAACATTGGAAATATATAAAATGGCCAATTGCACCCAAAGTAAAAGAAATGTAATTTAAAATTCTTAATAACTACTATCCGTCTGCGGAGACACTGAGGGGTAGATCTGGTTTTGAAGTTGACCCTTGCGACTTTTGTCATGAAAACCCAGAACGAACTGAGCAGTTTTTCTTCCTTTGCTCAGTTAGTAGGAAGTTTTGATGTCCAAAGATGGTTAAAAAATAAAATTAGCGAACTTGAACAATTTACAATAGAAGATATTCTTATTTATAATTCTAAACTGACGAGGGATCTTTCACTTTTGATTAACCTTGTCATCATTATGGGTAAATACCACATTCACATAAGTAAATGGAAAAAACAATTACCAAATGTAAACTGTTTTAAAAATGAATTTCGTATGTTATTATCCTCCTTGAACCTTGTAAAAAATTCTAAAACTGTAGAAGCTATTTGTTATGCTGCTGAAATGTTTTTGATCCTGTAACACATATTTTATTTTGTGAACAATGCCTTATTTTATTTATTATTATTATTATTGTTGATGCCTTGCCCGGTTTTCTTATGCTGTTGTCTCCACGAGAGTTTGTAATAAACACTATTGAGAAAAAAAAAAAAAAAAAAAAAACCGAGTAGAACACAGTGACCGAAGCAGTCACACACAGATCGAGTCGAGCACGGAGACCGAAGCAGCGAGCAGACCGAAGCAGTCGCACACAGATCGAGTAGAACACAGTGACCGAAGCAGTCACACACAGATCGAGTCGAGCACGGAGACCGAAGCAGCGAGCAGACCGAAGCAGTCACACACAGATCGAGTAGAACACAGTGACCGAAGCAGTCACACACAGATCGAGTAGAACACAGTGACCGAAGCAGTCACACACAGATCGAGTCGAGCACGGAGACCGAAGCAGCGAGCAGACCGAAGCAGTCGCACACAGATCGAGTAGAACACAGTGACCGAAGCAGTCACACACAGATCGAGTCGAGCACAGAGACCGAAGCAGCGAGCAGACCGAAGCAGTCGCACACAGATCGAGTAGAACACGGAGACCGAAGCAGCGAGCAGACCGAAGCAGTCGCACACAGATCGAGTAGAACACAGAGACCGAAGTAGTCGCACACAGATCGAGTCGAGCACGGAGACCGAAGCAGCGAGCAGACCGAAGCAGTCGCACACAGATCGAGTAGAACACAGAGACCGAAGCAGTCGCACACAGATCGAGTAGAACACAGAGACCGAAGCAGTCGCACACAGATCGAGTAGAACACAGAGACCGAAGCAGTCGCACACAGATCAAGTCGAACACGGAGACCGAAGCAGTCACACACAGATCGAGTCGAGCACAGAGACCGAAGCAGCGAGCAGACCGAAGCAGTCGCACACAGATCGAGTAGAACACAGAGACCGAAGTAGTCGCACACAGATCGAGTCGAGCACGGAGACCGAAGCAGCGAGCAGACCGAAGCAGTCGCACACAGATCGAGTAGAACACAGAGACCGAAGCAGTCGCACACAGATCGAGTAGAACACAGAGACCGAAGCAGTCGCACACAGATCGAGTAGAACACAGAGACCGAAGCAGTCGCACACAGATCAAGTCGAACACGGAGACCGAAGCAGTCACACACAGATCGAGTCGAGCACAGAGACCGAAGCAGCGAGCAGACCGAAGCAGTCGCACACAGATCGAGTAGAACACAGAGACCGAAGCAGTCGCACACAGATCGAGTAGAACACGGAGACCGAAGCAGCGAGCAGACCGAAGCAGTCGCACACAGATCGAGTAGAACACGGAGATCGAAGCAGCGAGCAGACCGAAGCAGTCGCACACAGATCGAGTAGAACACGGAGACCGAAGCAGTCACACACAGATCGAGTCGAGCACAGAGACCGAAGCAGCGAGCAGACCGAAGCAGTCGCACACAGATCGAGTAGAACACGGAGACCGAAGCAGCGAGCAGACCGAAGCAGTCGCACACAGATCGAGTAGAACACGGAGACCGAAGCAGTCACACACAGATCGAGTCGAGCACAGAGACCGAAGCAGCGAGCAGACCGAAGCAGTCGCACACAGATCGAGTCGAGCACAGAGACTGAAGCAGTCACACACAGACCGAGTCGAGCACGGAGACCGAAGCAGTCACACACAGATTGAGTCGAGCACGGAGACCGAAGCAGCGAGCAGACCGAAGCAGTCACACACAGATCGAGTCGTGCACAGAGACCGAAGTAGTCACACACAGATTGAGTCGAGCACGGAGACCGAAGCAGCGAGCAGACCGAAGCAGTCACACACAGATCGAGTAGAACACGGAGACCGAAGCAGTCGCACACAGATCGAGTAGAACACAGAGACCGAAGTAGTCACACACAGATTGAGTCGAGCACGGAGACCGAAGCAGTCACACACAGATTGAGTCGAGCACGGAGACCGAAGCAGCGAGCAGACCGAAGCAGTCACACACAGATCGAGTCGTGCACAGAGACCGAAGTAGTCACACACAGATTGAGTCGAGCACGGAGACCGAAGCAGCGAGCAGACCGAAGCAGTCACACACAGATCGAGTCGAGCACGGAGACCGAAGCAGCGAGCAGACCGAAGCAGTCGCACACAGATCGAGTCGAGCACGGAGACCGAAGCAGTCACACACAGATCGAGTCGTGCACAGAGACCGAAGCAGTCGCACACAGATCGAGTAGAACACAGAGACCGAAGCAGTCGCACACAGATCGAGTAGAACACAGAGACCGAAGTAGTCACACACAGATTGAGTCGAGCACGGAGACCGAAGCAGTCACACACAGATCGAGTAGAACACGGAGACCGAAGCAGTCGCACACAGATCGAGTAGAACACAGAGACCGAAGTAGTCACACACAGATTGAGTCGAGCACGGAGACCGAAGCAGTCACACACAGATTGAGTCGAGCACGGAGACCGAAGCAGCGAGCAGACCGAAGCAGTCACACACAGATCGAGTCGAGCACGGAGACCGAAGCAGCGAGCAGACCGAAGCAGTCGCACACAGATCGAGTCGAGCACGGAGACCGAAGCAGTCACACACAGATCGAGTCGTGCACAGAGACCGAAGCAGTCGCACACAGATCGAGTAGAACACAGAGACCGAAGCAGTCGCACACAGATCGAGTAGAACACAGAGACCGAAGTAGTCGCACACAGATCGAGTAGAACACAGAGACCGAAGCAGCGAGCAGACCGAAGCAGTCACACACAGATCGATTCGTGCACAGAGACCGAAGCAGCGAGCAGACCGAAGCAGTCGCACACAGATCGAGTAGAACACAGAGACCGAAGCAGTCACACACAGATCGAGTCGAGCACGGAGACCGAAGCAGCGAGCAGACCGAAGCAGTCGCACACAGATCGAGTCGAGCACGGAGACCGAAGCAGTCACACACAGATCGAGTCGTGCACAGAGACCGAAGCAGTCGCACACAGATCGAGTAGAACACAGAGACCGAAGTAGTCACACACAGATTGAGTCGAGCACGGAGACCGAAGCAGCGAGCAGACCGAAGCAGTCACACACAGATCGAGTCGAGCACGGAGACCGAAGCAGCGAGCAGACCGAAGCAGTCGCACACAGATCGAGTCGAGCACGGAGACCGAAGCAGTCACACACAGATCGAGTCGTGCACAGAGACCGAAGCAGTCGCACACAGATCGAGTAGAACACAGAGACCGAAGCAGTCGCACACAGATCGAGTAGAACACAGAGACCGAAGTAGTCGCACACAGATCGAGTAGAACACAGAGACCGAAGCAGCGAGCAGACCGAAGCAGTCACACACAGATCGATTCGTGCACAGAGACCGAAGCAGCGAGCAGACCGAAGCAGTCGCACACAGATCGAGTAGAACACAGAGACCGAAGCAGTCACACACAGATCGAGTCGAGCACGGAGACCGAAGCAGCGAGCAGACCGAAGCAGTCGCACACAGATCGAGTCGAGCACGGAGACCGAAGCAGTCACACACAGATCGAGTCGTGCACAGAGACCGAAGCAGTCGCACACAGATCGAGTAGAACACAGAGACCGAAGTAGTCACACACAGATTGAGTCGAGCACGGAGACCGAAGCAGCGAGCAGACCGAAGCAGTCGCACACAGATCGAGTAGAACACAGAGACCGAAGTAGTCACACACAGATCGAGTCGAGCACGGAGACCGAAGCAGTCACACACAGATCGAGTCAAGCACGGAGACTGATAAATCACTTGCTGTGTTCGAAATGTCATACTATCATACTACTCTTACTATTTCTGCAGTATCCAGTATGTATGCTGTGCATAGTGTGTAAATACCCGGATGACATACTATACAGGTGCTGCCTGGTCATATAATTAGAATATCATCAAAAAGATGATTTATTTCACTAATTCCATTCAAAAAGTGAAACTTGTGTATTATATTATATTATATTCATTACACATAGTCAAAGTCAAAGTCAAAGTCACCTTTATTTATGCACTGCACTGGCTCCCTATCAAACATCGTATAGATTTTAAAATATTGCTTATTACTTATAAAGCCCTGAATGGTTTAGCACCTCAGTATTTGAATGAGCTCCTTTTACATTATAATCCTCTACGTCCGCTACTTTCTCAAAACTCAGGCAATTTGATAATACCTAGAATATCAAAATCAACTGCAGGCGGCAGATCCTTTTCCTATTTGCCGCCCAAACTCTGGAATAACCTACCTAACATTGTTCGGGAGGCAGACACACTCTTGCAGTTTAAATCTAGATTAAAGACCCATCTCTTTAACCTGGCATACACATAACATACTAATATGCTTTTATTATCCAAATCCGTTAAAGGATTTTTAGGCTGCATTAATTAGGTAAACCGGAACCGGAAACACTTCCCATAACACCCTATGTACTTGCTACATCATTAGAAGAATGGCATCTACGCTAATATTAGTCTGTTTCTCTCTTGTTCCGAGGTCACCGTGGCCACCAGATCCAGTCTGTGTCCAGATCAGAGGGTCACTGCAGTCACCCGGATCCAGTACGTATCCAGACCAGATGCTGGATCAGCACCTAGAAAGGACCTCTACATCCCTGAAAGACAGCGGAGACCAGGACAACTAGAGCCCCAGATACAGATCCCCTGTAAAGACCTTGTCTCAGAGGAGCACCAGGACAAGACCACAGGAAACAGATGATTCTTCTGCACAATCTGACTTTGCTGCAGCCTGGAATTGAACTACTGGTTTCGTCTGGTCAGAGGAGAACTGGCCCCCCAACTGAGCCTGGTTTCTCCCAAGGTTTTTTTCTCCATTCTGTCACCGATGGAGTTTCGGTTCCTTGTCGCTGTCGCCTCTGGCTTGCTTAGTTGGGGTCACTTCATCTACAGTGATATCGTTGACTTGATTGCAAATAAATGCACAGACACTATTTAACTGAACAGAGATGACATCACTGAATCCAATGATGAACTGCCTTTAACTATCATTTTTTCATTATTGACACTGTTTTCCTAATGAATGTTGTTCAGTTGCTTTGACGCAATGTATTTTGTTTAAAGCGCTATATAAATAAAGGTGACTTTGACATGTTACTGTAAACTACAAACTATCAATGTGTAGCTAAAAACAATATCGGAAGTAGGACATAAATTGTACTTTAATCTCTACAACAGGTTTCCGATCAAGTCAAATGACATCACCTTTATCTCTATAGTGCTGTATACCGCACAGATTATCTTCAAGATATTGAATACTAAAAATATTGAAGTAATATAATATATAAATGATTTGTTGGCAGAGGCTATTTACATTAACTCCGCCCACCAATGCCTGCTGTGATAAACAGCACTGCAGAAGATGCTCATTTATGACTAATATCAAACTAATATCAAAAGATGTGTGAAGAATGATTAGGACAGGAGTTTGAGTCCGCCCTTTACCAAAACTTGTTCTAGGCTACTCCTCTTCCCATCACATATCAGAAATTTGTTTCTATCATGATCTATGCAAAAGTTATTCTATTCCAGCTGAAGGAAGGAATAAGAGCCTTTTTGTATACAATTTCCGCCTACCCAAATTTTTAATTTCCCATACCCAGATACAGTGGAATAAATACAATATCTTTATCTCATTTTACGGAAAACAATCTGAAGTTACATAAAAAGCTGCTTTTTGTGACAAATATTAATATTATTTATGTTGTTTTTCATGTGATTAACCACCTCAATACAAGGCTCTTTTTGTGTCTTTGAAAGAGGAAATCCATCAGCATCCATCAAATCTTCCACTTTCAAACCATTCCTATCAGTCTTTTCCTCTGTGCTATGAGCATTAAAGTCACCACACCAAATAATCCTTCTATATAACCCCTTTATTGCCTCCAGTTTCAATAGTTTCACCCTCTGACATGGATTATAAACATTCACAATGACTATCCCACCATCCCCTAACCAAACTACATACTCCAGGTCTTTCCCTTTTCTATTTCTCTATAAGAAAAACCTAACAACAGTCGCACACCCTCCCCATTACCCCTTTCTCTAGCCCTTCTTATGCATACATATCCTTCAATCAGGTTTAAGCCATGTCTCTTCAACACACATTATATCAGGTTTTTTTTTCTAGCCAGTCGACAATAAACCCCTCAGTGATCAGATCAAAGAGAATTATTGCAATTACACTCCTAAATTATGAGATCTTTAAAAAATAAAAAAACATTTAAAAAATTTGCTCAAAAGTTTTAGAGGAAGCATAAATACAATCCAACTGGCACAGACTATAGGCCTACATTTAAAAACAACACAAAACAAACAACGAAAGTGGTATTTCCTTAATGAATGTTTATGAAAGACTTCTGTAATCCACTCTTATTTTGTCACATAATCTATTAAACCATGCATGTTTTCAGTAGTAAATGCGTTTAATTAAGTAACTTGTAGTTTAGTACTTTGTATTGTCAACAACATGTTTCAGTTTTGCTGACAAATATTGTAAAAATGAGAGCAAGTGCTGTAGGATTCAGAACTAAATGTCTGGTTGGAGTCGATTCTCTTCAATGTATCGGTCGAAGTTCACCAAAACACTGAACTGAATGGTTTGGTCGTGAGCTCAAGCGTGTCCTCTGCTCTGTAGAACTACCCACTAGCTCATCGTTTCATCGTCAAATCAACAGAAACAGAAATCTTGGTTGGTTGTGTTTATACTCTCTCCAGTCGCAGGATGAATCTGTTTTCTGGAGAGTAGTTGATAAATGATTCACAGAGAGTGAACGAACACATGGACAAACATCGACCAATTCTAAATATAGAAAAGTACCTCAGACTGATATCAGATCGCACTCTCTACAGTTTCATCTTGGCATTTAATTTAATAAAATATGGTGAATATTAGTAGTGTTCACTGGAAACTGGATGTTTAAGAAGTCAGAGAGATAGTAATTGAGATGAGCACCAGTTAATATTCTGTTTCATGGTTTTCAAGTTTTGCTCTGCTCAAGCCATACCAGTAAAGCTTGTGTTATTTAGACCATAGTTTTTTGTGTCCTTGTTTAAAAATGTGACATCTCAGGAAGTAAACTGTACGGTTGAAATAACAGTTTAAGGTTTGTATCATGGGATCAGACTAAGCAGCAGATTTCACACAGTGTTTCTGAAGTGTTCTAGTGTTTATTATAACCTGACTAACTCAATCTCCTTCTTCTCAGGATATATCTGCTTGAGGACGACTCCAGCTGTCTCCAGATGTGAGGTGTAAGTGATCATGAACGCTGCTTTCACTCCGAATGAGAAACGATTGTTCTCTAAATCTTTGAAGGACTTCCACATTTACGCTCCATTAACAGTTAAATAACAAATACATACATACTATGAAAACACTCCACATGCATGTGTGATTATATTACTGGACACTCGAAATTGAACGTGAGAACACACATTCTAAACAGTTTATTGTACAGGTTAATCGCTGTTCTAATCTAATGCTGCACTGTAACACACACACATACAGACAGCAGTTCATGTGTCACGCGCAGATCACTCGCACACAGAATCATTCATCGCGGAGATGTACAGTCGTGGCCAAAAGTTTTGAAAATTACATAAATATTGGAAATTGGAAAAGTTGCTGCTTAAGTTTTTATAATAGCAATTTGCATATACTCCAGAATGTTATGAAGAGTGATCAGATGAGTTGCATAGTCCTTCTTTGCCATGAAAATTAACTTAATCCCAAAAAAAACCTTTCCACTGCATTTCATTGCTGTCATTAAAGGAGCTGCTGAGATCATTTCAGTAATCGTCTTGTTAACTCAGGTGAGAATGTTGACGAGCACAAGGCTGGAGATCATTATGTCAGGCTGATTGGGTTAGAATGGCAGACTTGACATGTTAAAAGGAGGGTGATGCTTGAAATCATTGTTCTTCCATTGTTAACCATGGTGACCTGCAAAGAAACGCGTGCAGCCATTATTGCGTTGCATAAAGATGGCTTCACAGGCAAGGATATTGTGGCTACTAAGATTGCACCTAAATCAACAATTTATAGGATCATCAAGAACTTCAAGGAAAGAGGTTCAATTCTTGTAAAGAAGGCTTCAGGGCGTCCAAGAAAGTCCAGCAAGTGCCAGGATCGTCTCCTAAAGAGGATTGAGCTGCGGGATCGGAGTGCCACCAGTGCAGAGCTTGCTCAGGAATGGCAGCAGGCAGGTGTGAGCGCATCTGCACGCACAGTGAGGCCAAGACTTCTGGAAGATGGCCTGGTGTCAAGAAGGGCAGCAAAGAAGCCACTTCTCTCCAAAGAAAACACCAGGGACAGATTGATCTTCTGCAGAAAGTATAGTGAATGGACTGCTGAGGACTGGGGCAAAGTCATATTCTCCGATGAAGCCCCTTTCCGATTGTTTGGGGCATCTGGAAAAAGGCTTGTCCGGAGAAGAAAAGGTGAGCGCTACCATCAGTCCTGTGTCATGCCAACAGTAAAGCATCCTGACACCATTCATGTGTGGGGTTGCTTCTCATCCAAGGGAGTGGGCTCACTCACAATTCTGCCCAAAAACACAGCCATGAATAAAGAATGGTACCAAAACACCCTCCAACAGCAACTTCTTCCAACAATCCAACAACAGTTTGGTGAAGAACAATGCATTTTCCAGCACGATGGAGCACCGTGCCATAAGGCAAAAGTGAGAACTAAGTGGCTCGGGGACCAGAATGTTGAAATTTTGGGTCCATGGCCTGGAAACTCCCCAGATCTTAATCCCATTGAGAACTTGTGGTCAATCCTCAAGAGGCGGGTGGACAAACAAAAACCCACTAATTCTGACAAACTCCAAGAAGTGATTATGAAAGAATGGGTTGCTATCAGTTAGGATTTGGCCCAGAAGTTGATTGAGAACATGCCCAGTCGAATTGCAGAGGTCCTGAAAAAGAAGGGCCAACACTGCAAATACTGACTCTTTGCATAAATGTCGTGTAATTGTCGATAAAAGCCTTTGAAACGTATGAAGTGCCTGTAATTATATTTCAGTACATCACAGAAACAACTGAAGCAAAGATCCAAAAGCAGTTTAGCAGGAAACCTTTTGAAAACTAATATTTATGTAATTCTCAAAACTTTTGGCCACGACTGTACTGTCAACACTGTTTTGTGATTTCTCAATAAAATAGCTTGGAAACTGAAAAGTTCTATAATTTATTTCTTAATAACTAAATCCCACAGTTTCACTAGTAGAGACGCTGCCAGGTAGAATTAATTCATACACGCAATCGCTCTCACTAATGTGTTCATATGAATATAATATTTACTTTTTTTTTTTATCTGTATCTGATTTAAAAACAAGCACAAATCTGTGAGAAATATAACGACCCAAAGGCAAAAGAACTGATAAACAATGAGCTGTTATAGGAGCAATAACCATGAATGCAGCGCTGTGTCATATGCTATAGCTGTGCACAAGCTCCAAGCTTATGTTCATTAATGACGTCATCAGCGACTAGTCAACTTCGACTCTCATCACGTAAGAGTTGACTTTAAAAAAACACTAGTTGTTCAACCCCTACTTAAGACCAATACAAAGAAAGGATTTTTAGAAATCTTGGCCAACTGAAAAGTATGAGCATGTACAGCACTCAGTACTTAGTTGTGGCTCCTTTCCCCTGAATGACAGCAGCAATGCGGCGTGGCATGGAGTCGATCAGTCTGTGGCACTGCTCAGGTGTTATGAGAGCACAGGTTGCTCTGATAGTGGCCTTCAGCTCTTCTGCATTCTTGGGTCTGGCATATCACATCTTCATCTGTACAATACCCCATATATTTTCTATGGAGTTAAGGTCAGGCGAGTTTGCTGGCCAATTAAAAACAGGGATACCATGGTCCTTAAACCAGGTACTGGTAGCTTTGGCACTGTGTGCAGGTGCCAAGTCCTGTTGGAAAAGGAAATAAAAGTAAGTGATATCTTTATATAATATAAATATCTTTATGTTATTTATTTTAATAATAATGATGATTCTCATCATCGGCCCTTACCATAGAGAGCCCGGGATTGTTATTGTGTTATTACAGAACCATTCTTCACAGCCCTACCAATGCAGATAACAAATACACTTCCTCTTGCCAGCAGATATTATTCTAATTACAAACAAATGCATTGTTTGTTTGCTTATTAAAATGCAAATAAAAATTGAGAATATTCAAATTCTTCCCAGCATCAAACATTCATCCAATGACAGAGTGCAGCTGAGGTGAAGATCAGTCACAGGTGGACTGTTGAGGTGATGGGAGGAGCTGAGACAGAGCAGGAGAGAGATGGACAGATCATCAGACGACACATGCTCATCAGGAATGGACCTGGACACAGTGTTCGTCACGCTTCTCCTCACAGGTACACATGTGTGCCCTTAGAAACAAGTTCTGGGCCTTTACGAATGTTTTACATCTGTGTTCTGTGTGAATCTGTGTTAAAGTGTAATGTATTTCTGTGATGCTCCGCTGTATTTTCAGCATCATTCCTCCAGTCTTCAGTGTCACATGATCTTCAGAAATCATGAAAATATGATGATTTACTGCTCAAGAAACATATCTGATTACTATCAATGTTGAACACAGTTGTGCTGTATAATATGTTTGTGGAAACTGATACATTTTATTTTTCAGGAATCACAGATCAATAGAAAGTTCAGAAGAACAGCATTTATTTGAAATAGAAATCTTTTGTAACTTTATAAATGTCTTTGCCACTTTTGATCAGTTGAATGCATCCTTAATGCAGTGGTCTCAAACTCATGGTGTCAGATAGATCATATTTAAGAGCTGAACACAAATGAATGCATCACAAAGTCGTAATTACAAGTAATTATACGTAATTATATAATCAAGAAAATTATATATGAACAAATCCATCTGTAAAAACCTTCAGAATATAGACAGGAATAAATATGTAAAGTTTGGTATGTGTAAGTGCCACTAAACTGGAGATTTATGGCTCAGTGTTGGAAAAAAAACTAATTTTGAGAAAACTGTGTGTAAAAAATATGAAATGTAATAATTGAGCCATCTGGAGAAGGTTGTTGTTTTTGGTGTGGTAGATGGTTTTTCTTGCCCTCTCAGAAATTTGATCAGTGGTGTTGATTTCCCATGTATTTACCGTTTTGTAAGTCTCTCTTGCTCTTTGTACAAATTTTTTTACAATTTTGAAATATATTTACAGAACCCCCATAAATTCAATAAAAACATACGAAAAGCAAAACACAATTTAAGCCCATTTTCTTCATCATGTCAAATGCACCAGACATCAGAATTAAATCCAAGTTTCACAGGAGGACTTGAATGCACCATTAGTTCCTGGAAGGCCACAGCGCTGTGGAGTTCAGCTCCAACACTAATTAAACTCACCTGAACAAGTTCATCAAGGGAGCTAGAGGGAGATGTTGGAGCTAAACTCTGCAGGACTGTGGGCCTCCAGGATCTAAGCTTGAGACCACTGACGAGTTTATGAAACCTTGCCCTCCACAGCTGTCTTCAACTCATCGGCTCCTCGTCAGTATGAGTTTGTTCAGATGACGATGAACTGCACTGATGCTCAGAGATACTGCCGTGAGAAGTACACTGATCTGGCCTCCATTGACAACAGCGCAGACGTGACTGAGCTGCTGAAGAGGGTGAACGAATCTGCTGGTTATGCTGTCTGGATCGGGCTGATGGAGACCCTCAGGAGTGAATGGAAGTGGTCTCTGGGAGACCCTGTGTTTTACACTGCTCATGATTCACTGTATCGCAACTGGGCATCGAATCAGACGACCAATGGTCTGTATTACTGTGCTTATATGAGTCGGGACGGACTGTGGCGTAATGACAGCTGCACTATTCCAAGGTCTTTCGTCTGCTACAGTGGTGAGTCAATCACACACAACAGAAAAGATTTGGAAAACTACAAACTTATTTTAAGTATTTTTCAGCACTGTAACAATCCACTTTTCCTGACAGGTAGCAGTGAATGAATTAAATGAATTCCGTGAATTTCATATAAGAAAATAATCAGTGCAGTGCAAACATTTGTTTGTAATCAGTAGTTTAGCTAACTAAGAATAGCTTGGTTATTGTGACTGAACTACACCATATGAGGAAAGATATGAAGATCTCCGACAGGGACTTTAAAGCATGTTTGAATAGGTGTGGTGGATTGTCGACTCAGAAGTAAACACCCAATGCTGTGAATGTGTGTGTTTGACAGCCTACATCCTTGACAGATTAACACTGCTGTGATTTAGGTTAAAACGCATAAATACTCAGTACAAAACAAGTGATTTGAAATAACAGACAAAGGCAGTGATGTGGAAGCAGGCATTGATCTTAGTTTAGTCACAATATTACATCATAGAGTGGCACATTTCACAGCCTGACATTTTGGCTTAAGTTTAAGCTGTTTTTAGGCTACCAAGAAAGTTTTGATATCTGACACATAAAGGATGTTTTTATAGGACAGTGACCACTTATATGCCAAAATATCAAGAGAATTTAGATTTCTGAGTTCATGACTCCTTTGCCGGCAGCCATATCACCCTGGAGCCCAAGACAGGTCACCCACTGAAGCTAAGCAGGGCTGAGCCTGGTCAGTACCTGGATGGGAGACCTCCTGGGAACACTAGGTTGCTGCTGGAAGAGGTGCTAGTGAGGCCAGCAGGGGGCGCTCACCCTGTGGTCTGTGTGGGTCCTAGTGCCCCAGTGTAGTGATGGGGACACTATACTGTCAACAAGCATCGTCCTTCAGATGAGATGTTAAACCGAGGTCCTGACTCTCTGTGGTCAGTAAAAATCCCTAAAATTCGCCCATTGGCCTCCAACCATCATGTCCTACTAACAATCCCTATATCCGCTGATTGGCTTCATCACTCTGTCTCCTCTCCACCAGTAAGCTGGTGTGTGGTGGGCGTTCTGGAGCATCATCCAGGTGGATGCTGCACACTGGTGGTGGATGAGGAGATACCCCCTGAAATGTTGCCCGTTGATGCAGTAGAGCATTTATGAGCTCTGACACTAATGTTGGACTATGTTTCAAAGGTTGCACAGGTGTTGAGGTCTCGGCTCTGTGCAGCCAGTCAAGTTCTTCTACACCAAACTCATCCAACATTTATGTACTTTGGTTTGTGCACTGGGGTACAGTCATGCTGAAATAGAGAATTAAGGAGCCGAGCCCGAGAAAGTAAAGGAAGTGTGGCCACGTAAATGTGTGCTCTGTATTTAACCCATTCATGTGCACACACACAGCAGTGAGTAGTGAACAACACATAAAAACACGGAGCAGTGGCCAGCCAATTCTGTGGTGCTCGTGGAGCAGTCGGGGGTTCGGTTCTTGCTCAAGGGCTCCTCAGTCATTGTATTGAAGGTGGAGAGAGGACTGGAGATTTGAACCCGCAACCTTCAGGTTACAAGTCTGACTGTCTATCCATTAGGCCATGACTGCCCCATTATACTTACATTTGGCGTAATCAAGTTATGCATTTCATGTTCTTCTGACATGTCCAGACTCCCTCCAGGCGGTGTGATTGATCATTCCACAGAACAGGTTTCCACTGCTCCAGAGACCAGTATCTACATACCTTGGTAAATGGTAAATGGACTGCATTTATATAGCGCTTTCAACAGACCACATGGCCATCCAAAGCGCTTTACAAGTTGCCTCACATTCACCCATTCACCCACTCATTCATGCACCGACTGCGATGTCAGCCATTCAAGGCGCCATCAGCTCGTCGGGAGCAGCTGGGGTTAGGTGTCTTGCTCAAGGACACCTCGACACTTGGTCAGGTGGAGCCGGGGATTGAACCACCAACCTTCCGGTTTGTAGACAACCTACATGAACCACTGCCGCCCCTAACCTTACACGCTCCATCCCACACTTGGCTTTATTCTTGGTGATGTGAGGCTCACATGCAGCTGCTCGGCCATGGAAACCCATTCCATAAAGCTTCTGCATGCAGTTTTGCGCTGATATTAATGCCAGTGGCAGTTTGGATCTCTTCAGCTCTAGAACCAACAGAGCTTTGGTGACTTTTACACACCATTCACCTCAGCACTCGGTGGCTTGCTCTGAGACTTTACATGATCTTTAACTTCATGGCTGTGATGCTGCTGTTTCTATACGCCTCCACTTTCTATCAACACCAATTACAGCTGACCTCAGATTAGGGTTGAAAATTTACTAATTGCAAAGCAGTTAGATCTGCTTCAAGATCTGACTGAAATAACTGAATTTAGTCATTAAGAGGTGTATCCCAGTACCTTTGTACATATAGTGTATTCTTAATTATAATGGCTGTCTCTTGTCAAGCTACTGTACTTACATTTAATTCTAATGACTGCATGCACCATTTACAGGTGCTTCTCAATAAATTAGAATGTCGAGGAAGAGTTCATTTATTTCTGTAATTCAACTCAAATTGTGAAACTCGTGTATTAAATAAATTAAATGCACACAGACTGAAGTAGTTTAAGTCTTTGGTTCTTTTAATTATGATGATTTTGGATCGCATTTAACAAAAACCCACCAATTCTTCAATCTCAACAAATTTGAATTCTTCATAAAACCAATAAAAAAGTAAATAGTGAAATGTTAGCCTTCTGTAAAGTATGTTCATTTACTGTACATGTACTCAATACTTGGTAGGGGCTCCTTTTGCTTTAATTACTGTCTCAGTTCTGCGTGGCGTGGAGGTGATCAGTTTGTGGCACTGCTGAGGTGCTCTGGAAGCCCATGTTTCTTTGACAGTGGCCTTCAGCTCATCTGCATTGTTTGGTCTCTTGTTTCTCATCTTCCTCTTGACAATAGCCCATAGTTTCTCTCTGGGGTTCAGGTCTGGTGAGTTTGCTGGCCAGTCAAGCACACCAACACCATGGTCATTTAACCAACTTCTGGTGCTTTTGGCAGTGTGTGCAGGTGCCAAATCCTGCTGGAAAATGAAATCAGCATCTTCAAAAAGCTGATCAAAAAGCATGCAGAAGAAAGAATGAAGTGCTCCAAGATTTCTTGGTAAACGGGTGCAGTGACTTCGGTCTTCAAAAAACACAATGGACCAACACCAGCAGATGACATTGAACCCCACATCATCACAGACTGTGGAAACTTAACACTGGACTTCAAGCAACTTGGGCTTTGAGCTTCTCCACCCTTCCTCCAGACTCTAGGACCTTGGTTTCCAAATGAAATACAAAACTTGCTCTCATCTGAAAAGAGGTCTTTGAAACACTGGTCAACAGTCCAGTTCTTCTTCTTCTTAGCCCAGGTAAGATGCCTCTGACGTTGTCTGTGGTTCAGTAAATCTCTTGACACGTCTGTGTGTGGTGCTCTTGATGCCTTGACCCCAGTCTCAGTCCATTCCTTGTGAAGTTAACTCAGATTCTTGAATCGATTTCACTTAACAATCTTCATAAGGCTGCGGTTCTCTGGGTTGGTTGTGCATCTTTTTCCCCCACACTTTTTCCTTCCACACAACTTTCTGTTAACATGCTTGGATACAGCACTCTGTGAACAGCCAGCTTCATTGTTAATGAATGTTTGTGTCTTAACCTCCTTGTGAAGGGTGTCAATGATTGTCTTCTGGACAACTGTCAGATCAGCAGTCTTCTCCATGATTGTGTAACCTAGTGAACCAACCTGAGAGACCATTTTGGAGGCTCAGGAAACCTTTGCAGGTGTTTTGAGTTGATTAGCTGATTGGCATGTAACCATATTCTCATTTGTTGAGATCATAAATTGGTGGGTTTTTGTTAAATGCGAGCCAAAATCATCACAATTAAAAGAACCAAGACTTAAGCTACTTCAGTTTGTGTGCACTGAATTTATTTAATACATGAGTTTCACAATTTGAGTTGAATTACTGAAATAAATTAACTTTTCCTTGACATTCTAATTTGAGAACCACCTCGCTTCAGTTTAGTTGGTTTGCCAAAAAGACAAACTAGCGTAGTACCTTTCATCCAAAGGCTGAAAATAAACATTTCTATTGATGCAGTGGTGTTGATTTTCTCTTCACATGCAGACAGCAGTAAAGGATTCATCCTTGTGCAACAGTTGCTGAACTGGAGAGATGCTCAGAGCTTCTGCCGAGCAAGTCACACAGATCTGAGCAGCGTGAGGAACCAGAGTCAAAACCAGCAGATTCAGCAGCTCATGAACACGTCAGGAGTCACTGCTGTCTGGATCGGTCTGTTCAGAGACTCATGGGAATGGTCCGATAAGAGTAACTTCTCGTTTAGATACTGGGCATCCACTGAACCCCATGGCAATGAAGGCGCCACAGTGCTTGTGATGAGTGGAGTGAAAAGGGGACAGTGGGAGGACTGGCCGTGTAATTCAAAATTCACCTTTGTCTGTCACGAAGGTGAGACGATGCTTGGACTTGTGTTTGTGAATGAGAAAGCATCATCAACTCAAATCTAAAATGTCTCTTCCAGATCAGTTCATACTCATCAAGCAGAATCTGAGCTGGAGTGAAGCCATGGTGTACTGCAGACAGAACCATGTGGACCTGGTGTCGGTGCCCAGCCCTCAGATCGAGCAGCAGGTGATGAGTGCAGCGAGAAGAGCCTCGACGGCGGCCGTGTGGATGGGTCTGCATCACTACTGCAGCATGAACATGTGGCTGTGGCTGCGCAGTGAGGTGATCTGCTATCAGAACTGGGCCGCGGGGAATGGCACTGGACCACACGACTGCAGCGAGCAGAGAGTCGGAGCCATTCAGTCATCTGAAGACCAGCGCTGGGTCAGCCTTCCTCCGACGCTCAGACTCAACTTCATCTGCACCAACTCTTGAGCCTTCAGTGTGTGCTTGCACTGCAAACAATGATGTCTCTTTACCAATACAAATATTTAAACTTTCTTAACCTTAATACCTTCAAATCTTAACCTTTAAACAGCTTTGTGATATTTGTGTTGTGTAGATCTATAATAAAATGACACACACAGTTTTGTTTTGAGAGTGCTTAATTGGATCTCAAACGGAAACTCTTTGCCGTTCACGCTGATGATTATTTGCACCGACAGCATTTCATTGATTTTACATGATGTTTGTTCTGTCTGTGATGTTGAGCAGAGATCATGATTATGTAAATGAGCAGTGACTGTAGGGGTGTGGCCAGTGTAGGTGACTAATGCATCACAGCCCAGCCTAGAAACATCTAAACTTCCTTAATCTTACTCACTCACTTACTCACTGAGCACCGGCTCCCTGACTGCGGGTGTCGCTGTTGGACAGTGTTTTCTCTACTTCCTGTTGGCCTGCTGTAGCTAATCTTAGCTCCGTGTAGCTGTTTTTTTACATCTAGAATCTTTATCTTACTATCACTCTGTTTTTTAAAGTGATAAAATATAACTTAATTCACACCATATTTCTGATATTATCAGATTAACTTTGATCGTTCACTTTTATTTTATATTCGTAATTGCAGTAAACCTGCATTGCGTTAGCACTCGTTAGCTTGTCATTAGCATTTTCATTCAAACCTATCACTGTTTTCTTTTCTCCTATCCTCTCCCTCGCTCCAGTTTTTCACAAGTTATTCAAACATCCGTAGTAAGAATATTTAATCAAGCACAGTGAGTAATGGCTTCTCCTGCTATTGTTATTTGCACCTCTTGCCACATGTACAGTTTATCTATCTCTGTCGCAGATGAGGGATTCACATGTGATAAATGCAGGGAAATAGTTAGGCTGAGGAGACTGAGGAGCTTTGATCCTCAGTCTGCGGTGTAGAGATCCCTCCTGCCTGCGGGTGTCGCTGTTGGACAGTGTTTTCTCTACTTCCTGTTAGCCTTCTGTAGCAAATTGTAGCTCCGTGTAGCTGTTTTTATTTTATTTTTTTCTCTAGAATCTTTATCTTACTATTACTCTCTGTTTTTTAAAGTGGTAAAATATAACTTAATTCACACCATATTTCTGATATTATCGATCAATCTTATCAGATTAACTTTGATCGTTCACTTTTATTTTATTTCCGTGAGTGCAGTACACCTGCAAAGCGTTAGCACTCGTTAGCTTGTCATTAGCGTCTTCATTCGAACCTATCGCTGTTTTCTTTTCTCCTCTCCCTCGCTCCAGTTTTTCACAAGTTCATCAAACAACCGCAGTAAGAATATTTCATCAAGCACGGTGAGTAATGGCTTCTCCTATCATTGTTTCTTGCACCTCTTGCCACATGTACAGTTTATCTATCTCTGTCGCTGATGAGGGATTCACATGTGATAAATGCAGGGAAATAGTTAGGCTGACAGAGAAGATTTCAGAATTAGAGACACGCATCCAAACTTTAATTGAGGACAGTAAGAATGTTAGGGCTCTAGATACGGCTTTGGATGCGTCTAGCTCAGGGATTCCTGTACATTGTTCGGTTCCGGAAACAGAGCCCCTGCAGCAGGGCAACTGGGTGACAGTGAGGCAGCGTAGTCGTGGGTCAAAACACCGCTCTTCTGTTCCGATCAAAACATTAAACAGGTTCTCCCCACTCAGTGATGCACCCACTGAGAAACCTGATGAAAGTGCTCTAGTTATTGGTGATTCTATTGTACGGAACGTGAATATAGAGACACCAGCCACCATAGTCAAATGTTTACCGGGAGCCAGAGCGCCTGACATCTTGGCAAATTTAAAAGTGCTGGCTAATGCTAAACGTAAATACAGTAAGATTGTTATTCATGCCGGCGCTAATGATGTTCGACTTCGCCAGTCGGAGATCACTATAAATAACATTAAAGAGGTGTGTGAACTTGCAAGCACGATGTCAGACACTGTAATATGCTCTGGTCCCCTCCCTGCTTACCGTGGTGATGAGATGCAGATTGTCATCACTCAATGGCTGGATGTCTAAGTGGTGCCCACAGAATAACATAGGTTTCATAGACAATTGGACGAGCTTTTGGGGCAGACCTGACCTGTTTAAAAGAGATGGTCTTCATCCCTCCTGGGGTGGCGCCACTCTTCTCTCTAGAAATATGGCAAATAGTCTTCGTGTTTATACTTGACTAACTGGGGCCCAGGTCAGGAAGCAGACAGACTGGCTAAACCGACCGTCTGCTAGCTGCCTCCCGTCACAGAGGTCAGTTAATTCTCAGCACATAGAGACTCTTTCACCTAGATATCACACTATAGAGACTGTGTCTGTTCCCCGAACTAGAAAATACAAAAAACGTCCAAACCAAGTTAAGATTAACAATTTAATTGAGGTTCAACAAATAAAAAACAGAAGCAATATGGATAAACAAATGATAAAGCTTGGCTTATTGAATATCAGATCCCTTTCTACAAAAACACTTTTTGTAAATAATATGATCACTGATCATAATATAGATGTACTCTGTTTGACAGAAACCTGGCTAAAACCTGATGATTACATTATTTTAAATGAGTCCACCCCCCAAGATTACTGTTATAAACATGAGCCACGTCTAAAAGGCAAAGGTGGAGGTGTTGCTTCAATTTATAACAACGTTTTCAGGATTTCTCAGAGGGCAGGCTACAAGTATAACTCGTTTGAAGTAATGGTACTTCATATAACATTATCCAAAGAAACAAATGTTAATGATAAATCCCCTGTTATTTTTGTACTGGCTACTGTATACAGGCCACCAGGGCACCATACAGACTTTATTAAAGAGTTTGGTGATTTTACATCAGAGTTAGTTCTGGCTGCAGATAAAGTTTTAATAGTTGGTGATTTTAATATCCATGTTGATAATGGAAACGATGCATTGGGATCAGCATTTATAGACATTCTGAACTCTATTGGTGTTAGACAACACGTTTCAGGACCTACTCATTGTCGAAATCATACTCTAGATTTAATAATGTCACATGGAATTGATGTTGATGGTGTTGAAATTATTCAGCCAAGTGATGATATCTCAGATCATTATTTAGTTCTGTGCAAACTTCATATAGCCAAAATTGTAAATTCTACTTCTTGTTACAAGTATGGAAGAACCATCACCTCTAACACAAAAGACTGCTTTTTAAGTTATCTTCCTGATGTATCCAAATTCCTTAGCATATCCAAAACCTCAGAACAACTTGATGATGTTACAGAAACTATGGACTCTCTCTTTTCTAGCACTTTAAATAAAGTTGCTCCTTTACGCTTAAGGAAGGTTAAGGAAAACAGTTTGACACCATGGTATAATGAGCATACTCGCACCCTAAAGAGAGCAGCCCGAAAAATGGAGCGTAGCTGGAGGAAAACAAAACTAGAGGTATTTCGTATTGCTTGGCGGGAAAGTAACCTATCCTACAGAAAAGCATTAAAAACTGCTAGATCCGATTACTTTTCTTCTCTTTTAGAAGAAAACAAACATAACCCCAGGTATTTATTCAATACAGTGGCTAAATTAACGAAAAATAAAGCCTCAACAAGTGTTGACATTTCCCAACACCACAGCAGTAATGAGTTTATGAACTACTTTACTTCTAAAATCGATACTATTAGAGATAAAATTGCAACCATTCAGCCGTCAGCTACAGTATCACATCAGACAGTGCACTATAGACCCCCTGAGGAACAGTTCCACTCATTCTCTACCATAGGAGAGGAAGAATTGTATAAATTTGTTAAATCATCTAAACCAGCAACATGTATGTTAGACCCTATACCATCTAAGCTCCTGAAAGAGGTGCTTCCAGAGGTCATAGATCCTCTTCTGACTATTATTAATTCCTCATTGTCATTAGGACATGTCCCCAAAACCTTCAAACTGGCTGTTATTAAGCCTCTCATCAAAAAACCACAACTTGACCCCAAAGAACTAGTTAATTATAGACCAATCTCGAATCTCCCTTTTCTGTCCAAGATACTAGAAAAGGTGGTATCCACACAATTATATTCCTTCTTAGAGAAAAATGGTATATGTGAGGATTTCCAGTCAGGATTTAGACCGTATCATAGTACTGAGACTGCTCTCCTTAGAGTTACAAATGATCTGCTCTTATCATCTGATCGTGGGTGTATCTCTCTATTAGTTTTATTGGATCTTAGTGCTGCGTTTGACACAATTGACCACAACATTCTTTTGCATAGACTTGAATACTTTGTTGGCATCAGTGGAAGTGCATTAGCATGGTTTAAATCGTACTTATATGACCGCCATCAGTTCGTAGCAGTGAATGAAGATGTATCCTATCGATCACAAGTGCAGTATGGAGTACCTCAAGGCTCAGTACTAGGGCCGCTACTCTTCACGCTTTATATGTTACCCTTGGGAGATATCATCAGGAAACATGGTGTTAGCTTTCACTGTTATGCTGATGATACTCAGCTCTATATTTCTTCGCAGCCCGGTGAAACACACCAATTTGAAAAACTAATGGATTGCATAGTCGATATAAAAAACTGGATGACGAGTAATTTCTTACTGCTAAATTCTGAAAAAACAGAGGTGTTAATTATAGGACCTAAAAACTTTGCTTGTAATAACCTAGAACACTGTCTAAGACTTGATGGTTGCTCTGTCAATTCTTCATCATCAGTTAGGAACCTAGGTGTGCTATTTGATCGCAATCTTTCCTTAGAAAGCCACGTTTCTAGCATTTGTAAAACTGCATTTTTCCATCTCAAAAATATATCTAAATTACGGCCTATGCTCTCAATGTCAAATGCAGAAATGTTAATCCATGCATTTATGACCTCAAGGTTAGATTATTGTAATGCTTTATTGGGTGGTTGTTCTGCACGCTTCGTAAACAAACTACAGCTAGTCCAAAATGCAGCAGCAAGAGTTCTTACTAGAACCAGGAAGTATGACCATATTAGCCCGGTCCTGTCAACACTGCACTGGCTCCCTATCAAGCATCGCATAGATTTTAAAATATTGCTTATTACTTATAAAGCCCTGAATGGTTTAGCACCTCAGTATTTGAATGAGCTCCTTTTACATTATAATCCTCTACGTCCGCTACGTTCTCAAAACTCAGGCAATTTGATAATACCTAGAATATCAAAATCAACTGCAGGCGGCAGATCCTTTTCCTATTTGGCGCCTAAACTCTGGAATAACCTACCTAACATTGTTCGGGAGGCAGACACACTCTTGCAGTTTAAATCTAGATTAAAGACCCATCGCTTTAACCTGGCATACACATAACATACTAATATGCTTTTATTATCCAAATCCGTTAAAGGATTTTTAGGCTGCATTAATTAGGTAAACCGGAACCGGAAACACTTCCCATAACACCCTATGTACTTGCTACATCATTAGAAGAATGGCATCTACGCTAATATTTGTCTGTTTCTCTCTTGTTCCGAGGTCACCGTGGCCACCAGATCCAGTCTGTATCCAGATCAGAGGGTCACTGCAGTCACCCGGATCCAGTACGTATCCAGACCAGATGCTGGATCAGCACCTAGAAAGGACCTCTACATCCCTGAAAGACAGTGGAGACCAGGACAACTAGAGCCCCAGATACAGATCCCCTGTAAAGACCTTGTCTCAGAGGAGCACCAGGACAAGACCACAGGAAACAGATGATTCTTCTGCACAATCTGACTTTGCTGCAGCCTGGAATTGAACTACTGGTTTCGTCTGGTCAGAGGAGAACTGGCCCCCAACTGAGCCTGGTTTCTCCCAAGGTTTTTTTCTCCATTCTGTCACCGATGGAGTTTCGGTTCCTTGCCGCTGTCGCCTCTGGCTTGCTTAGTTGGGGACACTTCATCTACAGCGATATCGTTGACTTGATTGCAAATAAATGCACAGACACTATTTAACTGAACAGAGATGACATCACTGAATTCAATGATGAACTGCCTTTAACTATCATTAAGCATTATTGACACACTGCTTTGCTAATGAATGTTGTTCAGTTGCTTTGATACAATGTATTTTGTTTAAAGCACTATATAAATAAAGGTGACTTGACTTGACTTGACTTAATGCTCATAACTCATTCATATTAATTTTCATACTATTTTTTTTCAATCAAGATGGCGCCACGAATGAATGAGCTCAGTTCTTCTGCTGTTTTTCCAGTGTTTAGTCATTCTTCTATCAATCTAGTAGTAGTAATGTAATAGAAATTATAAATGTATCTACCAAAGAGTTACAAATAAAACTAAACTACGGCTTATTTGTGCATCTGTGGTTAAATGATCTCATCCCATTCACTGTATGGTTTTGTCCCATCCTCTGTAGCCCAGAGTCAGTGAGATCAGATGGTAAACCCTCAATTTAGAGATTTCTTCGAGTTCAAGGGGGGGCACTTTTAAGTACATTTTAGTTTTGCTATAGAAAACCTACAAATTCACCTTCTGATTACACTATTTAATAAATACTATAGCTGGGTTTCCACAGGCAGGGTCACAGTTATCTACCGTGTATGAAGCTAAAGGTTCATAATGTAGGACATTTTTAACATTGTATGCTGTCTGTGGAAGGAATACAGCGGTTAGACTAATAGTCACATTTAGCCGAGGAAGATCATGATTGATAAATGTTGGATACTGCTGGAAATGCTGCTTTTAATTATTTTAGGATCTTTTTTTTGCCCCAGTGAAGCATTTCTATTAATATAACTTATAAAGTAGTCAAACTCATGCCATATTAGCAGAACAGTGTGTTGTTGAAACTCTATGTCCAATGAAAAGGTTCTGAATGAATTGTGTTAATGATAGCTAATGGTCAATCGCAACAGCAGAAGTAATAATATTATTAAATTGCAGGCAAAGGTTTTGAAGAGCTAGGTTGTGCTTGTACACTGCATTGCCAAAAGTTTGTGACACCCCTTCTAATGAACAGGTTTAACTACTTTAGTAAGTTCTATGAGTACTTATCTTAACATTTAGGCATATAATGATATTCTAGGGAACTGTGTGCTTCTAATTGTATACCAATAGTTTAACAGGACACTCTTCTGTTCTAACACAACAATGCCTCTCTGTATAAGGCAAGGTTAAAAACAATGTATTAGATTTCTCCATCATCCAGCTTCAGAGGAATTTCATGTAAATATCAGAGTACGTGTTAGTGTTACACAAAGGCCTTTCTTTGTGTTGATATCATCATTTGTATATCTCTCACTCACATCAATGTCCAGTGAATGAGTCTTTGTTAATGTGATGACATGTTCATGTGTTTTCAGTGTAAAGCTGCCGTGTGAAAGTACAATTACAACAACATTGAAATGCAATCCTTTGGGTGCATAACTTATATTTATTGTTTATTAATAATATTATATTATTGTAATTGTAAGTTGTAAATTATATTTCATTACATTGTAAATTAGAATTTATTGCATGTGTTTTATTTAAAGGCTAGGGTTTTATTTAGTTACTTCATGTTGTTATTTTATTATTTTAAACCAGTGGCTGCAGATGAAGTGTTTCAGAGAGCAGAGAGTGGATCAAGAGCTCACAGAAGAGTCGTTTCTTCATGTTTCTTGAAGATGTAGATCTCACCACCACTGGGGAACAGTGATAGTGAAAGTGCTGGAAAGTGTGCTTCATTGTGAACTCGGCCCTCTCTAAAGTTCGGTCCAGACAAAAATCTTACTATCACTTTGCACCTATCATTTCCATTTTTCTTGTTCTGTTTCTTTTCACTCTTGCTCCATTTTTTCACAAGTTCATCAAACAACCGCAGTAAGAATATTTCATCAAGCACGGTGAGTAATGGCTTCTCCTATCATTGTTTCTTGCACCTCTTGCCACATGTACAGTTTATCTATCTCTGTCGCTGATGAGGGATTCACATGTGATAAATGCAGGGAAATAGTTAGGCTGACAGAGAAGATTTCAGAATTAGAGACACGCATCCAAACTTTAATTGAGGACAGTAAGAATGTTAGGGCTCTAGATACAGCTTTGGATGCGTCTAGCTCAGGGATTCCTGTACATTGTTCGGTTCCGGAAACAGAGCCCCTGCAGCAGGGCAACTGGGTGACAGTGAGGCAGCGTAGTCGTGGGTCAAACACCGCTCTTCTGTTCCGATCAAAACATTAAACAGGTTCTCCCCACTCAGTGATGCACCCACTGAGAACAGGTCAAACCGGTCAAAAGCTGTAGAAGTCCGTAAAGCAGTGTGCCATTACTCTTGTCTGCCAGCAGAGGGAGACACAACAGCGCTGTCTGAAGAGAGAGAGAGAGACGGAGAGAGAGAGAGAAAGCATTAATACTGAAATCTCCCGTAGATGTTCTTCACTCCCTAATGTACACCTGGCCCACCACCACAACATCGGCCTCCAACACCTGTATGATGGACTCCACCTGCACAGAGATGCAGTGCGTGTTTTTGCAAAAACCCTAAAGGATGCAGCCCTGGGCCGCAGACCATCATCACCAAGGCCCCTGTTACCGACTCCAGAATACCATCGACCCATTCACCCCTACAGGCCCAGACACACCCCTCCGATCCCGGTGAGGAAGGACATCGCCTGGACCAGGATCCCACATCATCCACCTACAGCTCCCCACAGAGCTGTGCACCTACAGCCACCAACCTCACATCCACTTGCTGCCCAACAAACCCCAGTCAGAAGGAAGAGACCGAAGACCCCCCCACAGCAAGAGAAGCCCCCAGAGCTGAGAGCACAGAGCTATGCTGAAGCTGCAGCCCGCCCCCCCCGCTGCCCCCAGCAGTGAACTGAGTCAGATCAGAGAGATGCTGCAGACCCTGTGCAGACAGCTCCTCAGCAGATAAGGACAACACGCACAAACACATAAATAAAAAATTTGCACTAATGTAAAGTGTTTAGCATGTACTGTACATTGTGACAGGTTATTTTCTCTCTGTCTTACAAAATAGGTTTATTTTTGATAATACTAATGCGTTCATTTAATATAAATGAAAGGAAGTTTTGGCCTAATGGTTAGAGAGTCGGACTGGCAATCGAAAGGTTGTGAGTTCGAGTCTCGGGCTGGCAGGAATTGTAGGTGAGGGGAGTGAATTTACAGTTCTCTCTCCACCTTCAATACCACGACTTAGGAGCCCTTGAGCAAGGCACTGCTCCCCGGGCGCTGCAGCATACATGATGCCCACTGCTCCGGGTGTATGTGTTCACAGTGTGTGTGTGTGTGTGTGTGTGTGTGTGTGTTCACTGCTCTGTGTGTGCACTTTGGATGGGTTAAATGCAGAGCACGAATTCTGAGTATGGGTCACCATACTTGGCTGAATGTCACGTCACTTTCTTTTTTTCACTTTCATAAGTTGTTTGAATATTCAGGGTCTTTTTTCTTCAACTTTTGGTTCTAAAAGCACAGACCCTGAATTTCTTAAAAATATCAAAGATGCAGATGTTATCATTCTCACCGAGACCTGGTGTAGAAATGATGCTCTTACCTACTGTCCCTCAGGCTACTATGAAGTGATTGTGCCCTCAGTTAAATTAAGTACAGTACATCGTGGACGAGACTCAGGAGGAGTTCTGGTGTGGTACAGGGAGGATCTGGCCAAACACATTTCTGTCATCACACTCAGAACATTTCACTGCTGGTTAAAACTAAACAAGCTAATTGGCATTTCAACCACTGACACATATCTCTGTGCCATCTATATTCCCCCAGCAGAATCCCCTTACCATGATGAAGAGTATCTGAACAACATCCACACAGAGATCAGCCGTTTCCAGGCCCAGGGAAATGTGCTGCTGTGTGGAGACTTTAATGCAAGAACTGGATCTGAACCCGATAACATAGATCCAAAGGGGAATCAATATATCTTTGGCCAGAGCTCCCTGGGTCTCACAAGAAATCTTCCAGCAAAAAAAAAATCTTGACCAAACTGTAAATAAAACTGGTTCAGAGTTAGTGCACCTCTGCCGAGCTTTAGGCCTGTACATCCTCAATGGCAGGATCCGAGGGGACTCTTTAGGGAGGTTCACATGTTGTTCAGCTCTTGGAGCAAGTGTAGTTGACTACGCCATCCTCCTTCAGTGCATTCACTGTCAAACAGCAAACTCCACTTTCTGACCATAACCAAACTAACATTTATATTAAAACAAATCACACACCAGAACAAACCAAGCTGGAAACCTGCAAAATGTTTCAGGTCCAGCAGAGATACAGATGGACTTCAGACAGCGCAGAGAAATTCATCCATGCCCTGAATTCTGAAGAACTGAAGAATCTAATCACTATATTTCTGAATAAAAAACTTGAAACAACTAAAGATGGTGTTAATCTGGCTACAAATGAAATCAATAACATATTTCAAAAAGCAGCATATATAAGTGAATTGAAAAAGAAAGGCAACAAATTCATTAGAAAAACACCAAAAGATGAAAAATGGTTTGACTCAGACTGCAAAACATTAAGAAAACAACTTAGAAAATGATCAAATCTGAAACATAAAGAACCATACGACACCGACATAAGGACTGAATACTGTTCAAAACTAAAACAATACAAAGACACAATTAGAACAAAAAAGCAACACCATCTGAACAAACGTTTAGAAGAAATAGAACATTCAATAAATCAAATCAGTTCTGGGATATGTGGAATAATCTGAGCACAACAAAACCACAAGATCTACCAATACAAGACGGAAACATTTGGACACAACATTTTGAAAATTTATATCAAGAAATCCCACCAAAACAGCTCAATGACAATTATGATCTGATCAAACAAAATCTACAAACTTATGAAGACACAATTAAAAATAATCAAAATCCACTTGACTTCCCAATTACATTTAAAGAATTGACAAACAAACTCAAAAGCCAAAAATGTAAGAAATCTTGTGGTCCTGACAGCATTCTAGGTGAAATGCTGAAACACAGCACACCTGAGCTTCAGACAGCTGTGCTCAAATTATTCAACATTGTACTTAGTTCAGACTGCTTCCCTGACATCTGGAGACGAGGACTCATTACCCCTATTCACAAGAGTGGAGACAGACTGGACCCTAATCATTTCAGAGGCATCTGTGTGAGCAGTAATCTGGGGAAGTTATTTAGCAGTATTTTAAATCATAGAATGGTAAACTTCCTTAACGAACACAATGTCCTGAGCCCGAGTCAGATTGGCTTCCTTCCAAATCACAGAACGACTGACCACATTTACACCCTACACACCCTAATCAATAAACACGTAAAACAGACCCAAAACGGAAAAATATTTGCATGCTTTGTCGATTTCAAAAAAGCATTTGATTCTATTTGGCACGACGGATTATATTATAAACTTTTACAAAGTGGTGTAGGGGGTAAAGTTTTTGACATTATAAAATCAATGTATTCGAACAACAAATGTGCGATCCGAATTGGCAACAAACATACAGAATTCTTCACCCAGAAAAGAGGAGTGCAGCAGGGCTGTAGTCTGAGTCCAACGCTGTTCAACATTTACATCAATGAGTTAGCGGTGCAGCTGGAACAGTCTACAGCCCCTGGACTCTCTCTACAAGACAAGAACATCAAGCTATTGCTGTACGCAGATAATCTGGTGCTGCTGTCCTCCACCCCACAGCTGGACCTGCTGGACAACTACTGCCAGAACTGGGCCCTGGCAGTAAACCTCAACAAGACCAACATTATGGTCTTTCAGAAGAAGCCCAGATGTCAGGAACACAGACACCAGTTCAGTCTAGGCAGCACCGCTCTGGAACACACGATGCAGTACACTTACCTCGGCCTGATCCTCACTGCATCGGGGAGTTTCAGTTCGGCAGTGAATGCTCTCAAAGATAAAGCTCCAAGAGCTCTATATGCAATCAGGAAAAAATTCCAAAATATTGAAATACCGCTACCAATTTGGTGTAAAATCTTTGCTAGTGTGATTCAGCCCATAGCGCTGCATGGAAGTGAGGTTTGGGGTCCACTCAGTGATCAGAGCTACACTAGATGGGACAGACATCCAACAGAAGCCCTACACACAGAATTCTGCAAAATGATTCTAAAATTACAACGAAGAACACCCAATAACGCATGTAGGGCAGAATTAGGCCGATACCCATTGATTATCAATATGCATAAAAGATCCCTCAAATTCTGGATGCATCTTAAATCAAGTCCCACAGAAATGCTACATTTTAAAGCGCTACAAACCCAAGAACTGAACCCTGAAAAGAGTCCACTCAGTCAGCTAGTTCTGAGACTTACTAACCAGACTAACTCTACTAATACTAACCAGTCTCAGACCAGCACTGCTTCTCACCCAAACATCAAAATCAATCAAATTAGCAAACACTCTAAAAATACATATCTGGAACATTGGGATCAAGAAACTAAAACACAAAGTAAATTACAATTCTATCGAACTCTAAAATCTGATTATCAATGTGAAGATTATCTCCAGAGTGTCAGAGACACAAAGCAGAGACGGATCCTGACCAAGTACAGACTCAGTGAGCACAGTCTAGCCATCGAGATGTGTGTGTGTGTGTGTGTGTGTGTGAGAGAGAGAGAGAGAGCACAGTCTAGCCATCGAGATGTGTGTGTGTGTGTGTGTGTGTGTGTGAGAGAGAGAGAGAGAGCACAGTCTAGCCATCGAGATGTGTGTGTGTGTGTGTGTGTGTGTGTGTGTGTGAGAGAGAGAGCACAGTCTAGCCATCGAGACGTGTGTGTGTGTGTGTGTGTGTGTGTGTGTGAGAGAGAGAGAGAGAGCACAGTCTATCCATCGAGATGTGTGTGTGTGTGTGTGTGTGTGTGTGTGTGAGAGCGAGAGAGAGAGAGAGCACAGTCTAGCCATCGAGATGTGTGTGTGTGTGTGTGTGTGTGTGTGTGTGTGTGAGAGCGAGAGAGAGAGTGAGCACAATCTAGCCATCGAGATGTGTGTGTGTGTGTGTGTGTGTTTGTGTGTGTGTGTGAGAGAGAGAGAGAGAGAGAGAGCACAGTCTAGCCATCGAGATGTGTGTGTGTGTGTGTGTGTGAGAGAGAGAGAGAGAGAGAGAGCACAGTCTAGCCATCGAGATGTGTGTGTGTGTGTGTGTGAGAGAGAGAGAGAGAGAGAGAGAGAGAGCACAGTCTAGCCATCGAGATGTGTGTGTGTGTGTGTGTGAGAGAGAGAGAGAGAGAGAGAGAGAGAGCACAGTCTAGCCATCGAGATGTGTGTGTGTGTGTGTGTGTGAGAGAGAGAGAGCACAGTCTAGCCATCGAGATGTGTGTGTGTGTGTGTGAGAGAGAGAGAGCACAGTCTAGCCATCGAGATGTGTGTGTGTGTGTGTGTGTGAGAGAGAGAGAGAGAGAGAGAGAGCACAGTCTAGCCATCGAGATGTGTGTGTGTGTGTGTGTGTGTGTGTGTGAGAGCGAGAGAGAGAGTGAGCACAATCTAGCCATCAAGATGTGTGTGTGTGTGTGTGTTTGTGTGTGTGTGTGAGAGAGAGAGAGAGAGAGAGAGAGAGAGCACAGTCTAGCCATCGAGATGTGTGTGTGTGTGTGTGAGAGAGAGAGAGAGAGAGAGAGAGAGAGAGAGCACAGTCTAGCCATCGAGATGTGTGTGTGTGTGTGTGTGTGAGAGAGAGAGAGCACAGTCTAGCCATCGAGATGTGTGTGTGTGTGTGTGTGTGTGAGAGAGAGAGAGAGAGAGAGAGCACAGTCTAGCCATCGAGATGTGTGTGTGTGTGTGTGTGTGAGAGAGAGAGAGCACAGTCTAGCCATCGAGATGTGTGTGTGTGTGTGTGTGTGTGAGAGAGAGAGAGAGAGAGAGAGAGAGCACAGTCTAGCCATCGAGACGGGCAGACACAGAAAGAGCTGAGAGTGTGTGTGTGTGTGTGTGTGTGTGGGTGTGTGACCTCAGTGTGTCTGACCCTATTGTGCACCACAGTGATCCTTAGTATGTTTGTGTATTTCTATGTAAGTTTAAGACTGTGGTATCAAATGTTCAAACAAATGTTATAATTTGTTAGTTTACAGTTTTTCCCAATTGCTAAAACACTAAACCCTATTGTCTGAACCAAATGCTCAGTTGCCTGAACCCACTGATTGAATCGATCACTCTTTTGCCAAAACCATAAGCACTTTTCACCTGTTTAGACACAACTTGCCAACACATTTTCATTGTGATGCACCCGTGCTGTATAATGGTGAGCACAGGTGACAAAAGTCAAACACAAATAAAGCACAGATGTCACCATTTGAACACAACAACTCAAAATTGATCACACTTGTGGCTAATGATGTGAGGGAACATATACAGTAAGCCAGTTCATAGAGCACTGGTTTGTGAGGCCCTACAATGGATAGAAATCTGAGAGGAAGAGTTTGTGTGAGAGGAGGTCGAGGTGGTCAGCGAAGACAAAGAACAGTAATATCTGATGAATTCAGAGCTACTGTGATTGACCATGTTCTTGTCCATGGTATGAGCATATGGGAGGCTGGACAAAGGGCACAACCAAACATCAGTAGATTCACGGTGTCCACCATAATCCGAAGATTTAGAGAACAGGTCATTACCTTTTTTTGACATTATAGTACAGTATGTAAATGTTGACAGCATTTACTGTATGACATACTATATATTGTACCACAGTATACTGTAAGTAAATATGTTTCAGTACATCACTGTACCAATATACTGTAATATTGTAATGGAGGGTTGTAGGCCTAGTATTCCATGTTCTCTTTTTGTAGAATTGAAAGACTGTCACATGGGGGTGGGAGGACAGGTGTGTTCTCCCCACACCAAGAGACCCTAATTGTTGATATGGTCAGCAGAAGATCATTGAGCACC
>NC_081763.1:36004443-36016943 GCF_963082965.1 Carassius carassius
GTACAGGGAGAGACATGTTTCTCATGCTCTGGTGGAGATGTGTTTCAGACTAGTAAAGAAAACATCCAAAACACACTTACAAGTGTTTATTTCACGCTGTGCTGTGATTCCATTGATGAAAGGGCTTTTAATGTGGGCTCTGTCCAGCACCTGATTACAAAACACACACTAATCTCTCTTGAAATTAATTATTGTTTTTTAGTCACACAGCTAGCTTAGCACACTGTTAGTCTACTAGGTTATTAAATCTAACATCTTTGATTGTCTGTAAGAACATGATAAACAATGATAAAATGTGAAACAAGCCATTTATGTTTTTAATATATCATAATATTTACAGTATCGGTCAAAAGTTCAAAAAAAATTTAGATGCTTTTGAAAGAAGTTTCTTGTTTGCTGCCTCACATTTTTCTGGAAACCTTTTCAAAACATTGGGGTAAGTTTAATAAATACAGTAATATTAATAGATCATTGGCAGTAAAGACATTCATAATCTTACAAAAAAATTATATTCAATTCAATTCAATTCAAGTTTATTTGTATGGCGGGTTTTACAATACAAATTGTTACAAAGCAACTTTACAGAAAATTACGTTTCTACAATATTTAGTAGTAGCTTATAAGTGGTGACTGTCAGTTTGTGCACGTATGACAGGATTTTTCAGAAAAATTAATACAAGACGTAGTCAGCCAGACGATGAACATTATTAATATTATTAATAATTAATAATTATTATATGATGCAGTCACACTTGTAGCAATATTTGTTAGTTCTGTTGTTGATTCAGGGTTAGCATCATCTGAGGTCCTCTGAGGGTCAGCATCATCTCTTCTCAGGTGTTCTGGATCCAGACTGGAGCTTGTGTAAATCCTAGTTACCACGGGATGAAGATCCAGCAGAAACAGAGAAACAAAATAGAGACATCATTAGCATAGCTGCTGATCCAACACAGTTAAATTAATTAGTTTAACCCAAGCTAAAGAATAAAAATGTGCATTTGATCAGATGCAACTGCAGTCACATTTTAAGAGATACATTATTCGAATGCTTGGCGAAAGAGATGCGTTTTTAATCTAGATTTAAACAGAGAGAGTGTGTCTGAACCCCGAACATTATCAGGAAGGCTATTCCAGAGTTTGGGAGCCAAATGTGAGAAAGCTCTACCTCCTTTAGTGGACTTTGCTATCCTAGGAACTACCAAAAGTCCAGCGTTTTGTGACCTTAGGGTGCGTGATGGGTTGTAGCGTGGTAGAAGGCTAGTTAGGTACGCAGGAGCTAAACCATTTAGGGCCTTATAGGTAAGTAATGATAATTTGTAACTGATACTGAACTTAATAGGTAGCCAGTGCAGAGACTGTAAAATTGGGGTAATATGATCATATTTTCTTGACCTGGTAAGGACTCTAGCTGCTGTATTTTGGACTACCTGTAGCTTGTTTATTGACGAAGCAGGACAACCACCTAGAAGTGCATTACAATAGTCCAGTCTAGAGGTCATGAATGCATGAACTAGCTTTTCTGCATCAGAAACAGATAACATGTTTCGTAGCTTGGCAATGTTTCTAAGATGGAAGAATGCAGTTTTTGTAACATGGGAAATATGATTTTCAAAAGACAAGTTGCTGTCTAATATAACACCCAGATTTCTGACTGTAGAGGAAGTAACAGTACATCCGTCTAGTTGCAGATTGTAATCTACAAGATTCTGTGTGGTGTTTTTTGGTCCAATAATTAATATCTCTGTGTTATCTGAATTTAATTGGAGAAAATTATTTGTCATCCAATCTTTTACATTTTTAACACACTCTGTTAGCTTAGATAATTGGGAAGTTTCATCTGGTCTCGTTGAGATATATAGCTGAGTATCATCAGCATAACAGTGGAAGCTAATTCCGTATTTTCTAATAATATTACCAAAGGGCAACATGTATATTGAAAATAGAAGGGGACCTAGGACGGATCCTTGTGGCACTCCATATTTTACTGATGATAAATGAGATGACTCCCCATTTAAATAAACAAAATGGTAGCGATTGGACAGGTAAAATCTAAACCTTCTGAGAGCCTGCCCTTGAATACCTGTATAGTTTTGCAATCGATCTATGACTATGTCATGATCTATGGTGTCGAACGCAGCACTAAGAACAAGTAAGACTAGAAATGAGATGCAGCCTTGATCTGACGCAAGAAGCAGGTCATTTGTAATTTTAACAAGTGTATTTCAAATAAATGCTTTTCTTTTGAGCTTTCTATTCATCTGTGAATCCTGAGAAATTAAATGTATCACAGTTTCCACAGAAATATTGTGCAGCACAACTGTGTTCAACATTGATAATAATGAGAAATGTTTCTTGAGCAGTAAATCATCATATTTTCATGATTTCTGAAGATCATGTGACACTGAAGAGTAATGATGCTGAAAATACAGCTGCACATCACAGAAATACATTACACTTTAACAAAGATTCACACAGAAAGCAGATGATTTACAATTCTAATAATATTTCACTATTTTTACTGTATTTATGACCAAATTAATGCAGCCTTGATGAGCAGAAGATACCCTTTCAAAAACATTAATCTTAGTAAGTTATTCCAAGCTTTTGGCAAGTAATGTAATTTCTAATATAATTATTAAGATCATCTGCTGGTAGCAGTGACAGAAATCTTTACATCTTGAGCGAGTCAGTAATGTAAGCACTCGCTCATGAACACAGCAGCAGATCATTTCATGCTTGCAAGAGCCTCAAAAAGAATCCAGCTCTGAAACACTTGCACATTAATGAGTTGTGTAGAGAAACGTTTGGCTCAGAGAACATGCTTGAGTCCTGCACGTCACTAGCACTTGGCCTCACACACACACACACACACACACATCACACAGACACACACACACACACACACACACACCACACAGACACACACACAGGTAGTGGAGCACAGTTCAACTTTAAGAAACTGGGCCGACCCAAATTGGCCGAACCCCCGCCTCTGGTCTTTGTTGCACCCCACAAACTCTGGATCCTCCAACCTACATATCACTGCCTACACACACACACACTCGCAGTGAATAACCCACTTTAGCGTCTCACACACTCAGGCTGCTCCTAATAGCTCCTCAGATGAGTGGTGCTGCTCTTAAATTGATTGAAGTAATTAGAGATTACAGCAGCTCGTCACTCATTCAGCTGTAATTGACTCAAGCTGATTTCTGACCGCCTCCTTCCTCATCATCCTCTCGCTTAACACTAGCTGATCCCATGTCGGACCTGAGACGAGTTCACTCAAATCGGACCACCACACCAACCGGCATAATCACAATCACCATCACAATCACCATCAAAACCACCATCACAATCACCATCACAATCACTATCAGCATCTCAATCAAAATCACCATCACAATCATTATCACTATCACTGTCACCATCAAAATCTACATCACAGTCACATCACCATCACTATCACCATCGCCATCACTATCACTGTCACCATCAAATTCACCATCACTATCACCATCAAAATCACCATCACAATCAAAATCACCATCACCATCAAAAACACCATCACCATCAAAATCACAATCAGCATCACCATCACAATTACCATCACCATCAAAAACACCATCAAAATCACCATCACAATCACAATCAATATCACCATCACAGTCACCGGCAGATTATTTAAAATCTGGCTGCTGTGTGCATCTTAGTACATTTGACCTGAATTTGACCAAACGCAGAGATATTTAGCTTTTGTCGTATAATAAACCTTTAGGTTTGATGAGAAAGTGTCTCTGCTCAGGGGAGAGTGATGTGAGAGTGAAGGGCTGAACGGAGCAGTGTCTCCTACTGCACGCACCACACCGCCACATTCACACCTGTTTATACCTGCCAGACGCATGGAGAGCGACACTCCAGACACCTGAGAGACGCCAACACACACACCTTTGTGCAGCCGTCGTATCCTCAGCTGTTCAGCGCAGAATGAGAGCAACTTGATATGAGCACACAAGTTCTCACTCACTCACACATTTACATTACATTTAGTCATTTAGCAGATGCTTTTTCCAAAGAGACTTAAAAATGATGGTGCTTTTCCAGATGTGTAAGCTGCACATGCCACACGCACTCATGCAACCCCATACCATCATAGATGCAGGCTTCTGAACTGAGCGCTGATAACAACTTGAGTTGTCTGTGTCCTCTTTAGTCCGGATGACATGGTGTCCCAGTTTTCCAAAAAGAACTTCAAATTTTGATTTGTCTGACCAGTTCTGTCTTAGCCATGTCTGTTAGACAAGCTGAGATGCGAGTAGCTACCTTTGGATCATCAGGATGGAATGAGAGGTAGAGTTGAGTGTCATCAGCATAGCAGTGGTATGAAAAGCCATGTTTCTGAATGACAGATCCTAATGATGCCATGTCGACAGAAAAGGGAATTGGTCCAAGAACTGAGCCCTGGGGCACCCCAGTAGTTAGATATTAAAAATTATAATTCCTTACATTTATATAGCACTTTTCTAAACACTCAAAGCGCTTTCCATAGTCAGGGGATATCTCCTCATCCACCACCAGTGTGCAGCATCCACCTGAATGATGCGTTTGCAGCCATATTGCTCCAGAATGCCCAGCACACACCAGCTTACTGGCGGAGAGGAGACAGAGTGATGAAGCCAATCAGCGGATATGGGGAATGTTAGGAGGCCATGATGGTCAGAGGCTAATGGGCGAATTTAGCCAGGATGCCGAGGTCACACCTCTACTCTTTTCGAAAGACATCCTGGGATTTTTAATGACCACAGAGAGTCAGGACCTCGGTTTAACGTCTCATCTGAAGGATGATGCTTGTTGACAGTATAGTGTCCCCATCACTATGCTGGGGCACTAGGACCCACACAGACCACAGGGTGAGCGCCCCCTAGAAAGTAAAAAAAAAAAGAAAGTGATGTGACATTCAGCCAAGTATGGTGACCCATACTCAGAATTAGTGCTCTGCATTTAACCCATCCAAAGTGTGCACGCACCCACCCACGCACGCACACACGCACGCACACACAGAGCAGTGGGCATCTTTTATGCTGCGCCGCCAGGGGAGCAGTTGGGGGTTCAGTCCCTTGCTCAAGGGAACCTCAGTTGTGGTATTCCTGGCCCGAGACTCAAACCCACAACTCTAGGGTTAGGAGTCAAACTCTCTAACCACTAGGCCACGACTTCCCCTACTGGCCTCACTAGCACCTCTTCCAACAGCAACCTAGTTTTCTCAGGAGGTCTCCCATCCAGGTACTGACCAGGCTCAGCCCTGCTTAGCTTCAGTGGGCAACCGGCGAATGTTGCGACTTGGACACCTCACCTCTCCAAGATACTTTAAAGGACATATCTGGGATCTCACACTCTCAAATACACACTCACTTACTCACTTACTCACACACACACACACGCACACACACACACACACACACACTTGGATTTGTGGTTTACGGGGACTCTCCATAGGCGTAATGGTTTTTATACTGTACAAACTGTATATTCTATAGCCCTACACCTAACCCTAACCCTCACAGGAAACTTTGTGCATTTTTAGATTAAAAAATAAATAAATTGAATTACCGGGAAACGGGTAGTGTTTTCATAAACCACCTTCATATTGTAATTCCTCTGTCATTATACAAATTTGTATCCTCATAAATCACCCATACCGCATGCATGCACACACACACACACACACACACACACACACACTCTATTTGTTCCACAGATTCTCATCAGTTTGCGTCTATATTTAGACTGATCGCTATGAAGTCTGTGTTTGATCATATTTACACATTTCCCTCTTGAAGTAGTCACGTGCTGGTTTTACAGTTGGCCAGATCACAGTGACATTTATATTGGAGGTCTGTTTTTAATATTTCATTGTGAATGTACTTTTATATTTCTTAGCAAATGTAACTATATTATACTGCAGTTCTTCATATAAAGTTTTTCTGCAAACATGCAGTGCAGTCACATAAAGCGATATATTCTATATAGCAAATCTCTGCTTAATTTTATTCATTGCAGAATTGTCCAGTGACAACGCCACAGTAAGGCACGAAGATATTAAGATATTATAAACATTATCATCAGCTGCTTTGAAACTCCGTTTTGTGAATATAAAAATTGACTTGAATTTGACTTCATTTAGAGATGATTAGAGTTGTAAATACATTGTTTATAATCAAATATTTAATACTGCACTTATATAGTCAGAGTATTGTCACAGTTTTTGCACATTCGTATGTTCTTTTCACATACGTCTTAAATGTTTGATAGTTTGTTCTTTTTCGCCTACTAAACTTTGATAAAAACAAACTCACAGAAAGAGAAAACAACATTTATGTAAATGATTTTGTTCTCAGTGAATTTGAATGTGTGATTGTGTGTGTGTGTATGTGTGAGTTCTGTCTGAAAATGAAGGTCTTTTCTGTCTCCGCAGACACTCTGAAAACCAGGACTCTGAAGATCAGCAGCTCCAGAGGACAAACACACACACAAGAACAGAGAGAGATACTGTAGACCGACTGCTATCAGGGTCCACAGGTAACACACACACACACACACACACACACACACACACACACACACACACACACACACACACACACACACACACACATCTTTGTGAGGACATTGCATAGATGTCCATTGATTTTCTATCAGGTTAATGATATTTTCTATCTAAAATCAATCACTACCCTAAACTTACCCATAGTGCAGAACGCTAGATTTACATCAACAACATCTTCTGACGTTTTAACTAGTGAGGACCACTGAAATGTCCTGATTGGTGGGCTGTCAAAGTATTTCACAATTGGTCCCTACAAGTATAACGGATTGGTCAGATTTTGGTCAAAAAAGGACAGTACAAACAGAGAAACAGATGCACACAGACACACACACATGCTTTAGAGATTGTGAGGTGCATTAGTCAATCAATCTATTTAGAATATATAAAGAATATTTCACACATGTTCCACTAATACTGATGTGTGTGTGGGTTTGTGTGTGTGTGTGTGTGTGTGTGTGTGCAGTAGGGTATGAGAACGCTACAGCATCATGTGGTTTCTGAGATGGAGGAGTGAGAGTTCGGCTGAAAACACACAAGGTGAGACACACACACACACACACACACTCACACACACACTCACACACACACACACACACACACACACACACACACTCACACACACACTCACACACACACACACACACACTTCGCTCCTGTTTCAGTATTTTCATCATTGTTTCATTATTCGTTGTTTTAATAAGGCTGTTTTTCTTACTTTGTCCATTGGCTGCTGAGTTTTAACTGTCAGATGTTTGATTACATAAAAGTGGCAACACCAAACACACACACACACATATACACGCACGCACACACACACACACACACACACACAGACAGACAGACACACACAGACACACATGGTAATCTGTGATAAAACTGCTGCGCTCATCAAAGTTTCACATGAATCAAATCTCAAATCTCTTCCACTCAACACACACTTATTGTCATTTGGAGAAACACAAGTGTGTGTTTGAAGGGATCATTCAGCAAACTCATCCTCATTTAGTCCTGGTCCAGATCATAAAATGCTCGATACAGTGCTAGTTCAGAACGTGTTTTACTGTGCTCTAGTGTACAGTGTGACTGCTGCTCCTCAGAGCCCTTCACACCAGGAAAAATCACTGCAGACATCATTATAACCACAGAGTGTTCATAATCGAGAATAAGCACATAGCGACTAGGAGCATTGTGAGTACTGCAGTACAACTGTAACGATATCGACACCACAATGATATCACTGGAATCACTTTCAGAACATTTTTTTTTCAGCTGATAAATAATAAAAGCATTGACAGCCAAACAGAATCCATCTGACTTGTATGGATTGTTATATACAGAGGTGCACATAAATGGTCCGCAGGTCCACATTCATGTCCAAAATAAAACTGTCCTGTACAAATAAGTTCTGACAGCACATTTACGTACTGACATGGTTGACAGCTGTTAATGCACAATTACCATTGTAGATCGACAAACTGTGCTGTATAAGATTTCTATTCAAACTGAAAGCGTAAAGCTAGGCTACCAGCTAACGTTTTCAAAGCACAGCGTAAAACTGACATTTCATTCACTGATACTCTTCAGTCAGCAAATTACTTTCTGGCAACCTGCCAAAATAAAACCCTGCTGATTTTAAGGTTGAAAATTATGAAATGTCATTTTTAAAAAAAGAAGAATTTTTTGCATTTTTAAAAAAAACTACTTTTTTGAACTCGTCCTAGACAGTTTGTCCGATTTACATGAAAATTTAACCAGGTCATCTTCAGGCAGTGCTACATACATAGCGCTTGCAAAAACAGTCGTAAGGCTGTATCTCTGCAACGATTTATCGTATTCAGACCAAACCTGGTACATGTCATAACAAGCATGACCTGAGGCTACATGTTGCGTTCGGCACAGTGCCACCTACTGGTCCGGAGATATTAAATATTAATATAATTAATTAATTATAGTATTTATTAAAATTAATATAATTCATTAACTATAACTAATATTTTTGCTTATAACTCCAAAAATCATAAAATTGGTCTTGTTAGATTCAGGGCAACATGCCAAGTCGACTGATATCCAAAACATTACCATATCGGCCATTTTGAATTTTGTGCTAAAATGCTGTATTTTAGGAACGCATCAACGGATTGTTACGAAACATTGTATAGGTCATCAGCACAATGTCTTGAAGGAACGTGAGAGGTTTCGAAACATGCTAGGTTTCGCCTTACGGTTTGTGTAGCATTGTGATTTAGCGCTTAAAAACCATTTGGCTATATCTTCAAAACCGCTTGTCCGATCGAGACGAAACCACCGTCAGAAGTTTGAAAACATAGGCCGATAGTTACACATTAAGGCCCAAATGCGAAAATATTTATAGTAAGGGGTAGTAAAATTCAATCAAAGTCATGTGTCAGTCATTTTTTACGTGCTTTTTCATATAAATGTCTATAACTCTGAAGTGAATAGAGATATTTTCACCAAAATTTACACATATATGTATGGGCTCACTCTGGGGACACATCAAAAATGGTGGGACTAAGCCTCTTGGTGGCGCTATAATAGAACAAAACATGAAATTCCCATTGACTTCAATACAGTGTTGTGAAATAAAATGCTATACTTAACAAATGCATTGGTGTAATATTAAGAAACTCAGAATGTGCCACCAGCACCATCCCCTGAAGGTACCCAAAATATTTTGAGAAAAGTTATAACAAAACTGGTCTCAAAATATTCCCTGGCTTATGCAGACAACATAGATACCAAATATGCCAGAGTAAGCTGATCTTCCTGTCCGCCATTTTGATTTATGTTGAAAATCTACTTTTTCAAACTCCTAATCAACTGTTGGTCCGATTTTCACCAAAATTGAGTCAGATGATCTTCAGACTGTGCTGACAAAATTTCATGGATTTTGTATCGATACACAAAACCGTTTTCGCATACCACAGTGATGAATTTGAGGCATGATGCCAAAATGACGCTTGAGGCTGTATCTATGCAATGCTTTGGCATATTGACACCAAACTTTGTGTGTGTCATTGACAAGTCACACAGAATACACCAAAATGATTTGATAACAGCACCATCTATTGTTCAAAAGTTAAAAAACAATTAATCATATTACTAGTGGTTGTATTTATGATTTTTCAGCCATTTCAATTACAATCATCCTAATATTGCTTTAATTGCTCAGTTGCATTTGGTGTGATGCTCCATGCCATGCTTAGCTCCTCAATTTACCAATGGAGTGCTTGGCCCCGTAATTGCTGCTTGCAGCTATATTTAGGGGCCAAGCACCGAAGGTGCAAGGTACCTGTTGTATGCGTTAGCGTAATTTTTATCTTCCGCCGCAAGTCTATGGCAGCTCATAGAACCGTTTGCGGGAAAGTTGTATAATTTGGCACACTGATAGAGGACAGTCCAAACATTAACTATAGCAAATTTGAAGTCTCTAACTCCAACTTTCTAGCGCCACCACTTGTCCAAAGTTTCAATATTTTTATGCTAATAACTTTTGAACTGTAATGAAAATTATTTTTTCTTCTGAATCCTTGGCTCATGCCAAGTCGAATTAACCCCCGAATTCAAAAATCGCAAGGTTAGGGAGGTTAGGCTCAGATCATCTTCAGAGAAAGCTAGCAAAAAGTTATGGATTTCAAATTGATTTGTCCAACCGTTCTTGAATGACACGTGAACAAATTTGACAAAAAGCACGCAAAAGTGCATGTGAGGCTATATCTCGGCAATGCTTTGGCATATTAAGACCAAACTAGGTGTGTGTTATAATAACCATGACCTGAGACTACCTGCAGTGTTTCGACGCTGCGCCACCTAGTGGTCAGGAGAAATGAAAAATGCATATTTTGCTTATAAATTCTGAATGGTTTGGCCAAAAATCACACAACTGGTTTCTTTAGATTCAGTGAGTCATGTCGAGTCGAATGATATCCAGATTTCCTGTGTCAGCCATTTTAGGCGTCGGCCATTTTGAATTATGTTCTTTTTTGAACTAATTATGGTATCATCACGAAAATAATTACAAAAATATTTGGCTCCATGCCCTGAAGGTACTCAAAAAGTTTGGTGACATAGCCACCTTGTGGTCAAGAGTTATAATGAAATATCTAAAAAATGCTAATAACTTTTGAATAGATTAGACTATTGAAATTAAAATGGTCTCCCTATATTCTTTTTGTCATGCCGAAAACATTGATACCAATTAGGCCAAAATTGTTCATACTTCCTGTCCGCCATTTTGATTAATGTTAAAAACCTACCTTTTTGAACACCTCCTAGACCGTTAGTCCGATTTTCACCAAATTTGACGTGGATCATCTTCAGATCCCACTGGCCAAAAGTTATGGATTTCGTGTCGATATACGAAACGGTTCTCATTTAGCGCATCAACGAATTTGCTGTAAGGATGCCAAAATGCATTTGAGGCTGTATCTCAACAAAGCTTTGACATATTTGCATCAAACTTTGTATGTGTCATTGTCACCTCACACTGACCATTTCACATCAATTTGGTAACAGCGCCACTTATTGGCCAAGAGTAATAATCCATTCATTAACCTTTAATTATGAAATTTCCAAAAATGCTAATAACTTTTGATTGCATTAGGCTATTGTAATGAAACTGATCTCAAAATATTCCTTGGGTTGTGCCGACAATAGTCACTCCCTGTCCGCAATTTTGATTTATGTTAAAATCCTACCTTTTCTAACTCCTCCTCAACTGTTGGTCCGATTTTCAACAAAATCGAGTCATTTTGTGTTGATTGACATAACTGTTTTCATACAGCACCGTTACAAATTTAGGCACAGTGCCAAAATGCATTTGAGGATATATCTCTGCAAAGCTTTTCCATATTTGCACCAAACTTTGTATGTGTCACTGTCACTTCACACTGACCATACCTCATCAATTTGGTAACAGCGCCACCTATTAGTCAAAAGTAATAAACCATTCATTAACCAGTAATAATTGTTTTAATAACATTTATAAAAATGCTAATAACATTTATTGCATTAGCCTATTGTAATGAAACTGGTCTCAAAATATTCCATGGTTTTTGCCGACAATATAGATACCAAATATGCCAGCTGGACTTCCTGTCCGCCATTTTGATTTATGTTGAAAACCTACTTTTTCAAACTCCTCATCAATCATTGGTCCGATTTTCACCAAAATCGAATGAGATAATCTAGAGACTGTGCTGACAAAATTTTATGGATTTTGTGTCGATAGACAAATCTGTTTTAGCATACTACAGCAACGAATTTGAGGCATGATGCTAAAATGGCACTTGTAGCTGTAGCTCTGCAATGTTTTGGCATATTTACACCAAACTTAGTGTGTGTCAATGTCAGTTACACAGAACACACCATATCAATTTGATAACTGCGCCACCTATTGGTCACACTTGATAAGCCAATAAATCATGCTACGAGAGGTTGTATTTATGATTTTTTCGTCATTTCGATTACAATCATCCTAAAATTGCTGTAATTGCTCATTGTTGCATTTGGTGTGATGCTCCATGCCAAGCTTTGTCGGTAGAGTGCTTGGCCCCTGTAATTGCGGCTTGGAGCTATATTTATAGTTATTATTATTTAAGTTATGGTTATTGTTATTAATATAAGTATTGTTAGTTATTGTTATAGTTATCATTATAATTGCCATTAGACATGTTTATAGTTGTAGTTATAGTAAGTATAATTATAGTTAAGTATAGTTATAAGTTAGTATAGTTTACATTAGTTTTAGTTGTTGCTAATTAGTTATAGTTATAATTATAGAGACTCAAACCCACAACCTTCAGGTTCAAGTACAATTCTCTATCCATTAGGCCACGGCTGTTAATGCTCATAGTTACTGTAATAGTTGTAATTA
>NC_081763.1:36024443-36031943 GCF_963082965.1 Carassius carassius
GAAGACAGATCAATGTTGATTAAAGGAATCATTCACCCATAATATGATCGTTCTGTCATCATTTCCTCATTTTCCACTTTCTTCAGTGGAACAACAGAAGATATTTTGAGGAATGTATCAGTGTCCAGTCCAGTGTTCTCTGAACCCCAGTGTTCTTCAAAATATCTTCTAAAACTCATTCAGGTTTGGAGTGTCAGGATGAACGAGGAATGATTCTGTACTGAGAGGTCCAGGCTGGTTTAAGATGGTTTGTGCTGGTTTAAGCTGGTTTGTCTTGATTTAGGCTGGTTTATGTTTGCTTATGCTGTCTTATGTTGTCTTGTACTGGTTTGTACTGGTTTAAGCTGGTTTGTGTTGATTTAGGCTGGTTTATGTTGGCGTATGCTGTCTTATGTTGTCTTGTACTGGTTTATAAGTGTTAGCACTCGTTAGCTTGTCATTAGCGTTTTCATTCGAACCTATCACTGTTTTCTTTTCTCCTCTCCTCTCTCTCGCTCCAGTTTTTCACAAGTTCATCAAACAACCGCAGTAAGAATATTTCATCAAGCACGGTGAGTAATGGCTTCTCCTGCTATTGTTATTTGCACCTCTTGCCACATGTACAGTTTATCTATCTCTGTCGCAGATGAGGGATTCACATGTGATAAATGCAGGGAAATAGTTAGGCTGACAGAGAAGATTTCAGAATTAGAGACACGCATCCAAACTTTAATTGAGGACAGTAAGAATGTTAGGGCTCTAGATACGGCTTTGGATGCGTCTAGCTCAGGGATTCCTGTACATTGTTCGGTTCCGGAAACAGAGCCCCTGCAGCAGGGCAACTGGGTGACAGTGATGCAGCGTAGTCGTGGGTCAAAACACCGCTCTTCTGTTCCGATCAATACATTAAACAGGTTCTCCCCGCTCAGTGATGCACCCACTGAGAAATAATGTGTTAATGATGTTCGACTTCGCCAGTCGGAGATCACTAAAAATAACATTAAAGAGGTGTGTGAACTTGCAAGCACGATGTCAGACACTGTAATATGCTCTGGTCCCCTCCCTGCTTACCGTGGTGATGAGATGCATAGCAGATTGTCATCACTCAATGGCTGGATGTCTAAGTGGTGCCCACAGAATAACATAGGTTTCATAGACAATTGGACGAGCTTTTGGGGCAGACCTGACCTGTTTAAAAGAGATGGTCTTCATCCCTCCTGGGGTGGCGCCACTCTTCTCTCTAGAAATATGGCAAATAGTCTTAGTGTTTATACTTGACTAACTGGGGCCCAGGTCAGGACGCAGACAGACTGGCTAAACCGACCGTCTGCTAGCCGCCTCCCGTCACAGAGGTCAGTTAATTCTCAGCACATAGAGACTCTTTCACCTAGATATCACACTATAGAGACTGTGTCTGTTCCCCGAACTAGAAAATACAAAAAATGTCCAAACCAAGTTAAGGTTAACAATTTAATTGAGGTTCAACAAATAAAAAGCAGATGCAATATGGATAAACAAATGATAAAGCTTGGCTTATTGAATATCAGATCCCTTTCTACGAAAACACTTTTTGTAAATAATATGATCACTGATCATAATATAGATGTACTCTGTTTGACAGAAACCTGGCTAAAACCTGATGATTACATTATTTTAAATGAGTCCACCCCCCAAGATTACTGTTATAAACATGAGCCGCGTCTAAAAGGCAAAGGTGGAGGTGTTGCTTCAATTTATAACAACGTTTTCAGGATCTCTCAGAGGGCAGGCTACAAGTATAACTCGTTTGAAGTAATGGTACTTCATATAACATTATCCAAAGAAACAAATGTTAATGATAAATCCTCTGTTATGTTTGTACTGGCTACTGTATACAGGCCACCAGGGCACCATACAGACTTTATTAAAGAGTTTGGTGATTTTACATCCGAGTTAGTTCTGGCTGCAGATAAAGTTTTAATAGTTGGTGATTTTAATATCCATGTTGATAATGAAAACGATGCATTGGGATCAGCATTTATAGACATTCTGAACTCTATTGGGGTTAGACAACACGTTTCAGGACCTACTCACTGTCGAAATCATACTCTAGATTTAATACGGTCACATGGAATTGATGTTGATGGTGTTGAAATTATTCAGCCAAGTGATGATATCTCAGATCATTATTTAGTTCTGTGCAAAATTCATATAGCCAAAATTGTAAATTCTACTTCTTGTTACAAGTATGGAAGAACCATCACCTCTAACACAAAAGACTGCTTTTTAAGTTATCTTCCTGATGTATCCAAATTCCTTAGCATATCCAAAACCTCAGAACAACTTGATGATGTAACAGAAACTATGGACTCTCTCTTTTCTAGCACTTTAAATATAGTTGCTCCTTTACGCTTAAGGAAGGTTAAGGAAAACAGTTTGACACCATGGTATAATGAGCATACTCGCACCCTAAAGAGAGCAGCCCGAAAAATGGAGCGCAGCTGGAGGAAAACAAAACTAGAGGTATTTCGTATTGCTTGGCGGGAAAGTAACCTATAACCTATCCCACAGAAAAGCATTAAAAACTGCTAGATCTGATTACTTTTCTTCTCTTTTAGAAGAAAACAAACATAACCCCAGGTATTTATTCAATACAGTGGCTAAATTAACGAAAAATAAAGCCTCAACAAGTGTTGATTTTTCCCAACACCACAGCAGTAATGACTTTATGAACTACTTTACTTCTAAAATCGATACTATTAGAGATAAAATTGCAACCATTCAGCCGTCAGCTACAGTATCACATCAGACAGTGCACTATAGACCCCCTGAGGAACAGTTCCACTCATTCTCTACTATAGGAGAGGAAGAATTGTATAAACTTGTTAAATCATCTAAACCAACAACATGTATGTTAGACCCTATACCATCTAAGCTCCTGAAAGAGGTGCTTCCAGAAGTCATAGATCCTCTTCTGACTATTATTAATTCCTCATTGTCATTAGGACATGTCCCCAAAACCTTCAAACTGACTGTTATTAAGCCTCTCATCAAAAAACCACAACTTGACCCCAAAGAACTAGTTAATTATAGACCAATCTCGAATCTCCCTTTTCTGTCCAAGATACTAGAAAAGGTGGTATCCTCACAATTATATTCCTTCTTAGAGAAAAATGGTATATGTGATGATTTCCAGTCAGGATTTAGAACGTATCATAGTACTGAGACTGCTCTCCTTAGAGTTACAAATGATCTGCTCTTATCATCTGATCGTGGGTGTATCTCTCTATTAGTTTTATTGGATCTTAGTGCTGCGTTTGACACAATTGACCACAACATTCTTTTGCATAGACTTGAACACTTTGTTGGCATCAGTGGAAGTGCATTAGCATGGTTTAAATCGTACTTATATGACCGCCATCAGTTCGTAGCAGTGAATGAAGATGTATCATATCGATCACAAGTGCAGTATGGAGTACCTCAAGGCTCAGTACTAGGGCCGCTACTCTTCACGCTTTATATGTTACCCTTGGGAGATATCATCAGGAAACATGGTGTTAGCTTTCACTGTTATGCTGATGATACTCAGCTCTATATTTCTTCGTTGCCCAGTGAAACACACCAATTTGAAAAACTAATGGAATGCTTAGTCGATATAAAAAACTGGATGACGAGTAATTTCTTACTGCTAAATTCTGAAAAAAACAGAGGTGTTAATTATAGGACCTAAAAACTCGGCTTGTAATAACCTAGAACACTGTCTAAGACTTGATGGTTGCTCTGTCAATTCTTCATCATCAGTTAGGAACCTAGGTGTGCTATTTGATCGCAATCTTTCCTTAGAAAGCCACGTTTCTAGCATTTGTAAAACTGCATTTTTCCATCTCAAAAATATATCTAAATTACGGCCTATGCTCTCAATGTCAAATGCAGAAATGTTAATCCATGCATTTATGACCTCAAGGTTAGATTATTGTAATGCTTTATTGGGTGGTTGTTCTGCATGCTTAGTAAACAAACTACAGCTAGTCCAAAATGCAGCAGCAAGAGTTCTTACTAGAACCAGGAAGTATGACCATATTAGCCCGGTCCTGTCAACACTGCACTGGCTCCCTATCAAGCATCGCATAGATTTTAAAATATTGCTTATTACCTATAAAGGCCTGAATGGTTTAGCACCTCAGTATTTGAATGAGCTCCTTTTACATTATAATCCTCTACGTCCGCTACGTTCTCAAAACTCAGGCAATTTGATAATACCTAGAATATCAAAATCAACTGCAGGCGGCAGATCCTTTTCCTATTTGGCGCCTAAACTCTGGAATAACCTACCTAACATTGTTCGGGAGAAGACACACTCTTGCAGTTTAAATCTAGATTAAAGACCCATCTCTTTAACCTGGCTTACACATAACATACTAATATGCTTTTAATATCCAAATCCGTTAAAGGATTTTAAGGCTGCATTAATTAGGTTAACCAGAACCGGGAACACTTCCCATAACACCCTATGTACTTGCTACATCATTAGAAGAATGGCATCTATGCTAATATTAGTCTGTTTCTCTCTTATTCCGAGGTCACTGTAGCCACCAGATCCAGTCTGTGTCCAGATCAGAGGGTCACTGCAGTCACCCGGATCCAGTACGTATCCAGACCAGATGCTGGATCAGCACCTAGAAAGGACCTCTACATCCCTGAAAGACAGCGGAGACCAGGACCACTAGAGCCCCAGATACAGATCCCCTGTAAAGACCTTGTCTCAGAGGAGCACCAGGACAAGACCACAGGAAACAGATGATTCTTCTGCACAATCTGACTTTGCTGCAGTCTGGAATTGAACTACTGGTTTCGTCTGGTCAGAGGAGAACTGGCCCCCAACTGAGCCTGGTTTCTCCCAAGGTTTTTTTTCTCCATTCTGTCACCGATAGAGTTTCGGTTCCTTGCCGCTGTCACCTCTGGCTTGCTTAGTTGGGGTCACTTCATCTACAGCGATATCGTTGACTTGATTGCAAATAAATGCACAGACACTATTTAACTGAACAGAGATGACATCACTGAATCCAATGATGAACTGCCTTTAACTATCATTTTTGCATTATTGACACTGTTTTCCTAATGAATGTTGTTCAGTTGCTTTGACGCAATGTATTTTGTTTAAAGCGCTATATAAATAAAGGTGACTTATGCTGGTTTGTGTTGATTTAGGCTGGTTTATGCTGGTTTGTGCTGGTTTATGCTGGTTTGTGTTGATTTAGGTTGGTTTATGCTGGTTTAAGCTGGTTTGTGCTGGTTTATGCTGGTTTGTGTTGATTTATGTTGGTTTATATTGGTATGTACTGGTTTATGCTGGTTTGTGCTGGTTTAAGATGGTTTGTGCTGGTTTATGCTGGTTTGTGTTGATTTAGGCTGGTTTATGTTTGCTTATGCTGTCTTGTACTGGTTTGTACTGGTTTATGCTGCTTTCTGCTGGTTTATGTTGGCTTATGTTGTCTTGTACTTGTTTATGCTGGTTTGTGTTGATTTAGGCTGGTTTATGCTGGTTTGTACTGGTTTAAGCTGGTTTGTGTTGATTTAGGTTGGTTTATGTTGGCTTATGCTGTCTTATGTTGTCTTGTACTGGTTTGTACTGGTTTATGCTGGTTTGTGCTGGTTTATGTTGGCTTATGCTGTCTTATGTTGTCTTGTACTTGTTTATGCTGGTTTGTGTTGATTTAGGCTGGTTTATGCTGGTTTGTACTGGTTTAAGCTGGTTTGTGTTGATTTAGGTTGGTTTATGTTGGCTTATACTGTCTTATGTTATTTTGTACTGGTTGTACTGGTTTATGCTGGTTTGTGTTGATTTATGCTGGCTTGTGCTGGTTTATGCTGGTTTGTGGTGGTTCATGTTGGCTTATGCCGTTTTATGTTGGTTTATATTGGTTTGTACTGGTTTATGCTGGTTTGTGCTGGTTTATGCTGGTTTGTGTTGATTTAGGCTGGTTTAGGCTGGTTTGTGCTGGTTTAAGATGGTTTGTGCTGGTTTATGTTGGCTTATGCTGGTTTATGCTGGTTTGTGTTGATTTAGGCTGGTTTAGGCTGGTTTGTGCTGGTTTAAGATGGTTTGTGCTGGTTTATGTTGGCTTATGCTGTCTTATGTTGGTTTGTACTAGTTTATGCTGGTTTATGCTGTGTTATGATGTCTTACACTGGTTTATGCTGGTTTGTGCTGGTTTATGCTTGTCTGGTAGTGTTGTTTGTACAGCACACAAGTACTGAAGTAAGTTCTCTTTTGTGTCTTCTTGCACAAATACACACAATGTCAGAATGACAAGTATCCACTTAAAGTCGGCAACGTCTCAAGAAAACAGTAAAGAAAATATCAGATTTGCATCAATATAACGGATCTGTGCATTTCTTATGTTTATGCATTTAGCAGACACTTTTATCCAAAGCGACTTACAGTGCATTCAGGCTATCAGTTTTTACCTATCATGTGCTCCCGGGGGAATTGAACCCCCAATCTTGCACTAGGTAACACAATGCTCTACCACTTAAGAAAAGTAGAGAATCACTCACTGCTCTTAACTTCTGTAGATTAAATAGATATTTGTGTATTTACTTCATACAGTAATACAGTAAATCAGTTAATCCAGATAAAACGGAGGGTAAAGCTAGTGAAGGTGAGTCTCTGTGTAGGTTCTTCTTGTGATTAGGGGTTGAAACCAGGCCCCACGGTTCGACATGCACATGATTCCTGGATTAGCTGCAAAGTTGATCTATCATAGAGTGATGCACGTGTTTCTGAGTTTTGCAAGTTTAAACATTCAAGCAACTTGAATGCGCAAGAAGAGATGAAAGAGAACTTTAATCAGTCCTTGCACGCTGCTTTCGCTCTCAAAGTGTTCTAAATTTGTACTGTTGTATTTATCTGTGCATTTAGTTAGTTTATTTGTTCTTATTTTATTACTGTACACCTGTTCTTAATAATTTTTTAATTGGATTAGTCAAGCTAGAAGTTTTGCTGTGGCATTGAAAAGGTTCTTCAAGTGTTCTTTTAGTAATAAATGGAAGGCATGTGATCTGAACCGCCAGTTCTGTGACTGGTTGATGAACATGATATGATGTCTGAGATGTGTTGCTGGACTTCCAAACTGACAGTAGATAGACAGCCCGAGGGGTCAGAGGTCAAACAGGATGACCTTAAAGGGATAGTTCACCAAAAAATAAAAATTATGTCATTAATAACTCACCGTCATGTCGTTCCAAACCAGTAAGACCTCCATTTATCTTCAGAACACAGTTTAAGATATTTTTGATTTAGTCTGAGAGCTCTCAGTCCTTCCATTGAAACTGTGTGTAATCACTCGATGTCATTTACTCAAACACGGATGATGTTTTGCTCTCTGACTAAATCTAAAATATCTTAAACTGTGTTCCGAAGATGAACGGAGGTCTCGCGGGTTTGGAACGACATGAGCGTGAGTTATTAATGGCAAAATGTTAATTTTTGGGTGAACTATCCCTTTAAGTGCCTGACCTTCAACAGAGTGACAGAGAGAG
>NC_081763.1:36034443-36064443 GCF_963082965.1 Carassius carassius
GTTATACATACCTCTGCATCAGCTTTGTGGTTTCATCGGTAGTATATAGTAATAATATATATATATATAGTAATGCTTTTATGTTCATAATAATTAATTGCTATTAAAATAACGTACTGAGAACAAAAATAAACACACATAAACGTTCATAATTATGTATTTATTGTTTTTTAGTACCTAGACACTCGCTCAAGCAGTGTTTTGAGCTCAGATAAGATGGTTGTTGAGCGTCCACAGGCGACTGTTAATTTTACATCAGAATACACTACCTGTTATTAACGGAAAAATGTCAATTATCCACCAAATTATCATAATTTTTGTAAGTTAACAACGATGCCACCTCAGTAAAAGTAGTCAAATATTAAACTGAGTTATTGCCTACATAACATATTTTAATATAAATAATGTAGGAAAAACGTTAAAACAGAAATAAAGATGTAAACTTCATCTCTCATTCAAACTCGCTCGCTCCCGCTCTCGCAGTAGCGTGCTGAAGTGTCAAGTAATGTTCGTTTGGCTGCCGGGGGCTCGAGGATATAGAGCCAACAACTTTTTTTGAGCAAGCATTGATTTTGCGTGACACAATTTGCGGGACGCATGCGGGACGCATGAATTGGGCTTCAAACGCTGTGCGCGCACGCGCTACGCGGGACGGGTGGTCACCCTAACACACACACACATACACATACACATACAAACACAATGCATACACACACACACACAAATTTTATTATTACATTATTATATTATTTAAAAGCCCTTGTTACGTGTACTGTGTTAGGCTAACTGAGACTTGTTCTAGCACTATATCATCGCTCTTTTGTTAGTTTGATTGCTTCTATTGTTCTCATTTGTTAGTTGCTTTGAATAAAAGTGTCTGCTAAATGACTAGATGTAAATGTAATGTAAATGAAAATCAGAAAAAAACAGAGCAACTTACTGAAATCAATCATGACTCACAGAATCCATCAATCAGTGCTTCAACCGCCTGAAAGATGTCAGTAAGACAGCTCTAGATCAATAATGTCACATTATCACATAATCACAATCACCTCAGGAAACACATTCAGTGAACAAACTCCATAGCTAGAAAAACCTGTCTAGAGAAGAGCATTATGAAAAATAAATGAATTACATTACAAATTCATTATGAACACATGTTCTTTAGGTCAGAGAAACACTGGTTATTTAGTGAAAACACACTGAAGAACAATGCAATTATATAACATTAAATTAAATAATAACTAGTGCTGCCAATCGATTAAAACATTAACCAATTATTCACACATATTTTTCTGAAATTAATCACGCTTTTTAATCATGATTAATTATCCTAAATTAAATATAGAGGGATCCTTAAGGCTACAGAAGTAGATCTTTGATGAGCAGACGTCATGACAGCAGCTGCTTATGAGCGTACTCTGGCTGCTTCAAGAGCTGCTGAACATGACAGGGATCTGACACACATCCTAGTTTCTCAAACGTCTTCACCTTTCTGACCCTCTTGAGCTCTGACCGTGTCTGTAATGAGCTGATGAGTAGAATCGGCTGTGTTACTTGACCACTACAGAGACATGATCTTAAATCTGACTCATATAGAACATATACATGCATGCGCAGTTTTAAGGCAGCTTTAATCGCCTTTTTGGTAATACATGACTTAACTGATGACATAACTACAATAATGCATGCTCGTAGTTTCATTTGTGTTTTGATATGAAATGATATATAGTGTGTGGCATTGTATTTGTGCGTGTAATTGAAGTGAAGTGAAGTGAAGTGACATTCAGCCAAGTATGGTGACCCATACTCAGAATTTGTGCTCTGCATTTAACCCATCCGAAGAGCACACACACAGAGCAGTGAACACACACACACACACACTGTGAACACACACCCGGAGCAGTGGGCAGCCATTTATGCTGCGGCGCCCGGGGAGCAGTTGGGGGTTCGATGCCTTGCTCAAGGGCACCTAAGTCGTGGTATTGAAGGTGGAGAGAGAACTGTACATGAACTCCCCCCACCCACAATTCCTGCCGGCCCGGGACTCGAACTCACAACCTTTCGATTGGGAGTCCAACTCTCTAACCATTAGGCCACGACTTCCCATAAGAGCACACACTACGAGCACAGTATACCAGCTGACAGGACAGGGGAAATCATCTTTACTGACATAAGACCTGACAACATCTCTTCTGACGGTAGTTGAGAGTAGGGTGGCCAACCCTAGCTCCGCCCCTGCGTTAATTGAACGTGTTAAACAGAAAAAATGTATTGCTTACTTTAATGCCAAGCGGCAACCTTCCAGTCTTTCTCTTGAACCCAACAAGGAAGTGATCTTCTGGTTGCTGGAGACTTCAGACTCTTCAGACTCCAAAAGGTCAAAGTCAAAGTCAATCCCATAGATTGGTGGGTGTGGTTTCAGCAACCAGTCACCTCAGCTCCTCCCAGCTCCCGCCTCTTTGTCCATTTTCAATTGTTGACGGCCGGCTCCACCCACTTTGAGCTTCAAAATGTTCTGCAAAAATTGGCACAAAAGAGCCCTCTTTCTGCACAGGTTTTCCCCTTTTTTTCATTCAGAAAACGCAAACACACAATATAATTACCAGAAGAATCACAATATGAGCTCAGATAGCACACGGTTATCCATGAGTGAACATTGAGCAGCAGAACTGAAGACACACAGCTCAGACTCTCAGGGTGATATAAGCAGGGTCACAGGAGATGGTGTGCTTTGGAAATAAATCCTAGTGGGAGACAAAGAGGAAGAGGAGGGGAAAGAGAACTGAAGGGGGCGGGGTCAAAGGTTATTTATTCCTGATGAAATACACAGCGCTGTAGTTGATCATGTTCTTGTGCATGAGGACAGCTGGCCACAAAGTAGCAGTACTTCAGATGAGAACGTCTACTTTTGATATTTCAGAAAGACTGAACGGATTTGAGCTTCATTTCTTCATTTTTACCTGAAAACAGAACGCATGGGGAATTGGGTGAGAAGTATCAGTGTCTCATCAATGGATGCTCTGCAGTGAATGGGTGCCGTCAGAATGAGAGCCCAAACAGCTGATAAAAACATCACAATAATCCACAGCACTCCAGTCCATCAGTGAACATCTGGAGAAGACAAAAGAAGAAACAAATCCAGCAATAAGATGTTTTTAACTCAACTACATAGAGTCTATAATTCATAATAACACTTCCTCCAGTGAAAAAGTCCAGCTGTTTTGGCTTGTAAACGCTGCTTGACCTGTGCAGATTTCTCTTCTGATCCAGACCAGAACACGTTTTCACTGGAGGAAGTGTTATTATGGATTATGGACTATTTTAGCATGGTGATGTTCAGACCAGCACTGTGCCTGTGAGTCTCATGTAGTTTCTCTGTGATGGTCCTGTTTAGCACTAATAGCGTCTCTAATGGTCTTGTTTAAAGGAGCCAAATATTTAATTGAAAATGAGCACTAGAATGAGGTCAGATCAGATTAAGCTGTAAGGACTAATTACATGTGCATGAGTTTAGTTAGAGGATCCACAATATGTGACATAACGGCACAAAACACGAGAGAACGATGTGAGTGTCAAATTGCCTTGTTCACTGCTCCAGGTGTGTGTACATGGTCTGTGTGTGTTCACTGCTCCGGGTGTGTGTGTGTGTGTGTGTGTTCACTGCTGTGTATGTGTGCACTTGGATGGGTTATATGCACCAATTCAGAGTATGGGTCACCATACTTGACAAATGTCAGGACTTTCACTTTCACTTTTTTTCCACATACTCACTGTTTCAAAGAAGTTTTACAGTCAATCGTGATGTTAATGTTTATAATATAAGTAATTTAGCTGATTAGTGCTGGACAATAATATAGTTACATTCAGTGAAGATATAAACAATCATGTGTATCACACACTCACACTCCTTTGTGTCTCTCCGCAGGACGATAACTCCATGTTCTTTCAGTTCGGACCCTCCATCGAGCAGCAGGCATCCGTCATGCTCAACATCATGGAGGAATATGACTGGTACATCTTCTCCATCGTCACCACATACTACCCCGGTTACCAGGACTTTGTTACTAAGGTAAATGCTACAGTGAGTGTTGTGATGGTGTGTGTGTGTGTGTTTAACCCTCGTGCGGTCGCCACAGATCCGCAGCACCATCGAGAACAGTTTTGTGGGCTGGGAGCTGGAGGAGGTGCTGCTGCTGGACATGTCTGTGGACGACGGAGACGCCAAGATCCAGCAGAACCAGCTGAAGAAGCTGCAGAGCCCCGTCATCCTGCTCTACTCCACCAAAGAGGAGGCCAACATCATCTTCCAGGTGGCACACTCCGTGGGGCTGACGGGCTACGGCTACACCTGGATCGCCCCGTCTCTGGTGGCCGGAGACGCCGACCACATCCCGACCGAGTTCCCCACAGGTGACACAGAGTTTATTCATATCTGGACTGATATTCAGTTCTCATTTTTTGTGTTTTAAGATGATTGTAGCTTTTATTCATTTTGTTTCAGTTTTAGCTTTTAGTACATCAAATTGAACTACATGAAATTGACAAATGTTGCTTTGGAAACGAGTTAAAATGCAGTTCGTTTTTTATTTTATTTATTTCAGTTGAAGTTTATTAGATGTTTTCTGGTTTAAGTTTGGTTGACCTGTAATATCCGTGATAAAGCGGCGGTCTGTCTGTGCAGGCATGATCTCGGTGTCGTACGACGAGTGGGATTATGGGCTGGAGGCGCGCGTGCGTGATGGTGTAGCTGTGATCGCATCAGCCACCTCCACCATGATGATGGACCGCGGGCCGGACACGCTCCTGAGGTCTGAGTGCCACGGGGCCCCTGACAGGAAGAGCCCCATCACAGGAAACCACAACAACGAAGTGCTCAGGTGACACACACACACACACACTGTTAGAAATGTCAACACTTGTTGAGGCTTTATTTTTCGTTAATTTAGCCACTGTATTGAATAAATACCTGGGGTTATGTTTGTTTTCTTCTAAAAGAGAAGAAAAGTAATCGGATCTAGCAGTTTTTAATGTTTTTCTGTAGGATATGTTACTTTCCCGCCAAGCAATACGAAATACCTCTAGTTTTGTTTTCCTCCAGCTGCGCTCCATTTTTCGGACTGCTCTCTTTAGGGTGCGAGTATGCTCATTATACCATGGTGTCAAACTGTTTTCCTTAACCTTCCTTAAGCGTAAAGGAGCAACTTTATTTAAAGTGCTAGAAAAGAGAGAGTCCATAGTTTCTGTTACATCATCAAGTTGTTCTGAGGTTTTGGATATGCTAAGGAATTTGGATACATCAGGAAGATAACTTAAAAAGCAGTCTTTTGTGTTAGAAGTGATGGTTCTTCCATACTTGTAACAAGAAGTAGAATTTACAATTTTGGCTATATGAATTTTGCAAAGAACTAAATAATGATCTGAGATATCATCACTTGGCTGAATAATTTCAACACCATCAACATCAATTCCATGTGACAGTATTAAATCTAGAGTATGATTTCGACAGTGAGTAGGTCCTGAAACGTGTTGTCTAACACCAATAGAGTTCAGAATGTCTATAAATGCTGATCCCAATGCATCGTTTTCATTATCAACATGGATATTAAAATCACCAACTATTAAAACTTTATCTGCAGCCAGAACTAACTCGGATGTAAAATCACCAAACTCTTTAATAAAGTCTGTATGGTGCCCTGGTGGCCTGTATACAGTAGCCAGTACAAACATAACAGGGGATTTATCATTAACATTTGTTTCTCTGGATAGTGTTATATGAAGCACCATTACTTCAAACGAGTTATACTTGTAGCCTGCCCTCTGAGAAATCCTGAAAACGTTGTTATAAATTGAAGCAACACCTCCACCTTTGCCTTTTAGACGTGGCTCATGTTTATAACAGTAATCTTGGGGGGTGGACTCATTTAAAATAATGTAATCATCAGGTTTTAGCCAGGTTTCTGTCAAACAGAGTACATCTATATTATGATCAGTGATCATATTATTTACAAAAAGTGTTTTCGTAGAAAGGGATCTGATATTCAATAAGCCAAGCTTTATCATTTGTTTATCCATATTGCTTCTGTTTTTTATTTGTTGAACCTCAATTAAATTGTTAATCTTAACTTGGTTTGGACATTTTTTGTATTTTCTAGTTCGGGGAACAGACACAGTCTCTATAGTGTGATATCTAGGTGAAAAAGTCTCTATGTGCTGAGAATTAACTGACCTCTGTGACGGGAGGCGGCTAGCAGACGGTCGGTTTAGCCAGTCTGTCTGCTTCCTGACCTGGGCCCCAGTTAGTCAAGTATAAACACTAAGACTATTTGCCATATTTCTAGAGAGAAGAGTGGCGCCACCCCAGGAGGGATGAAGACCATCTCTTTTAAGCAGGTCAGGTCTGCCCCAAAAGCTTGTCCAATTGTCTATGAAACCTATGTTATTCTGTGGGCACCACTTAGACATCCAGCCATTGAGTGATGACAATCTGCTATGCATCTCATCACCACGGTAAGCAGGGAGGGGACCAGAGCATATTACAGTGTCTGACATCGTGCTTGCAAGTTCACACACCTCTTTAATGTTATTTTTAGTGATCTCCGACTGGCGAAGTCGAACATCATTAGCGCCGGCATGAATAACAATCTTACTGTATTTACGTTTAGCATTAGCCAGCGCTTTTAAATTTGCCAAGATGTCAGGCGCTCTGGCTCCCGGTAAACATTTGACTATGGTGGCTGGTGTCTCTATATTCACGTTCCGTACAATAGAATCACCAATAACTAGAGCACTTTCATCAGGTTTCTCAGTGGGTGCATCACTGAGTGGGGAGAACCTGTTTAATGTTTTGATCGGAACAGAAGAGCGGTGTTTTGACCCACGACTACGCTGCCTCACCGTCACCCAGTTGCCCTGCTGCAGGGGCTCTGTTTCCGGAACCGAACAATGTACAGGAATCCCTGAGCTAGACGCATCCAAAGCCGTATCTAGAGCCCTAACATTCTTACTGTCCTCAATTAAAGTTTGGATGCGTGTCTCTAATTCTGAAATCTTCTCTGTCAGCCTAACTATTTCCCTGCATTTATCACATGTGAATCCCTCATCAGCGACAGAGATAGATAAACTGTACATGTGGCAAGAGGTGCAAGAAACAATGACGGGAGAAGCCATTACTCACCGTGCTTGATGAAAATTCTTACTGCGGTTGTTTGATGAACTTGTGAAAAACTGGAGCGAGGGAGAGGAGAGGAGAAAAGAAAACAGCGATAGGTTCGAATGAAAACGCTAATGACAAGCTAACGAGTGCTAACGCTTTGCAGGTGTACTGCACTCACGGATATAAAATAGAAGTGAACGATCAAAGTTAATCTGATAAGATTGATTGATAATATCAGAAATATGGTGTGAATTAAGTTATATTTTACCACTTTAAAAAGCAGAGAGTGATAGTAAGATAAAGATTCTAGAGAAAAAATAAAATAAAAACAGCTACACGGAGCTACGATTTGCTACAGAAAGGCCAACAGGAAGTAGAGAAAACACTTAGTAGCTTTATTTATTATTGTTATCATTCTTTGTTTTTATATTGTTCTTTGTTTTGGTGGCATTATTTGGCAGCAGTGTGTCAGCAGTAAGTGTGTGTGTGGATGACCTGCTGCCGTGTGTTTCTCAGGTATCTGATGAACGTGACCTTCGAGGGCCGGAATCTCTCCTTCAGTGAGGACGGCTATCAGATGCACCCCAAACTGGTGATCATCCTGCTGAACAAGGACAGACAGTGGGACAGAGTAAGAGACGTGATTCTGTGTTCAGCCACTCTGCTTTGGGACTCTGTGAGAGTTTGTGAATGTGAACGACCAGCAGATGCTTATGAGTCTATTGTAATGAAGTACTGAAATGTATGATATCGAACACCCATCAGGGTTTGCAAACGTGTCCCTCTCTCACTCAGAGAGCATCATGTAAGTAATGTCTGTGTTTTTGCAGGTGGGTAAGTGGGAGAATGGCTCTCTGTCGATGAAGTTTCACGTGTGGCCACGTTTCGAGCTCTACTCTGGGACTGAGAGCCGTGAAGATGATCATCTGTCCATCGTGACGCTGGAGGAGGCTCCGTTCGTGATGGTGGAGGACGTGGATCCACTCAGCGGCACCTGCATGAGGAACACGGTTCCCTGCCGAAAGCAGCTCAAATCACTGTAAGCACACACACACTCATTCTCTCCTGAAACACATTATTGGGATCCCATCACAAGCATTCAGCCAATACACTTACAGCATTTCCACCTGGTATTAACTTCATATTAACGTCATGGTTTCTGATGAGCTCCATCTGTGTTTCACTGATCTGATCACAAACGCTTGATCTGTCTTGATCTGTCTGTCTGTCAGGAATCAGACGGGGGATTCTGGCATCTACATCAAGCGCTGCTGTAAAGGCTTCTGTATTGACATCCTGAAGAAGATTGCCAAGTCTGTGAAGTTCACCTACGACCTTTATCTGGTCACCAACGGCAAACACGGCAAGAAGATCAACGGCACGTGGAATGGGATGGTGGGAGAGGTACGGCTCCTATCTTTTCAAAAGAAGTCAGGAACATTGTCTGTGAGGGTTTGTGTGTGTTTGTGCTAGTCGAACAAAGTCTTTATGAAGTATGCAAGTGTCCTCATTTAGACAGCTGTGCATGGTTTCAATCTACATTTCTCACAATGACATCCCAACGTAAGAGACACACACACACACACTCACACTCTGTTGTGCCCCAGTTTAGTTATGTGAAGTGACGTTCAGGTATTTAGAGCTAGAATTACCAACAGAGAGTGACAGACAGACAGAGAGAGAGAGAGAGAGAGAGACAGAGACAGAGACAGAGACAGAGACAGAGACAGAGACAGCCACTTACTGTTTGTTGTTGATCTAGGTTGATCTAGAATCTCTCATCATATCTGCTGTTCACGTCTCCATATCTGTCCTCATGTCAACACAATGCAGCTATGAATGCTGAGAATGAAGCTAACCTGCCTCTCCAAACATGCTTGAACTGTATAGATATGATATTTTTTATAGTGTTCAAATGTAGAGGTGGCTGATTAACTGCTAGAAATTTAACAACTGTTGATATTTTGGATACTGTATGTCTGTCTGTCTGTCTCTCACCCATCTGTTTGTCTGTCGCTCACCTATCTGTCCGTCTGTCTGTCTGTCTGTCTGTCTCTCACCCATCTGTCTGTCTGTCTCTCACCTGTCTGTCTGTCTGTCTCTAACCTGTCTGTCTGTCTGTCTCTCACCTGTCTGGTCTGTCTGTCACCTGTCTGTCTGTTTGTCTCTAACCTGTCTTTCTATCTGTATGTCTGTCTCTAACCTGTCTGTCTGTCTGTCTCTCACCTGTCTGTCTGTCTGTCTCTCACCTGTCTGTCTGTCTGTCTCTAACCTGTCTGTCTGTCTCTCACCGGTCTGTCTGTCACCTGTCTGTCTGTCTGTCTCTAACCTGTCTGTCTGTCTCTCACCGGTCTGTCTGTCACCTGTCTGTCTGTTTGTCTCTAACCTGTCTTTCTATCTGTATGTCTGTCTCTAACCTGTCTGTCTGTCTCTCACCTGTTTATCTGTCTGTCTGTCTGTCTGTCTCTCACCTGTCTGTCTGTCTGTCTCTAACCTGTCTGTCTGTCTGTCTCTCACCTGTCTGTCTCTCACCTGTCTGTCTGTCTGTCTCTAACCTGTCTGTCTGTCTGTCTCTCACCTGTTTGTCTGTCTGTCTGTCTGTCTCTCACCTTGCTGTCTCTCACCTGTCTATCTGTCTCTCACCTGTCTGTCTGTCTCTAACCTGTCTGTCTATCTGTATGTCTGTCTCTCACCTCTCAGTCTGTCTCTCCCCTGTCTTCCTGTCTGTCTGATGTCTTTCACCCGTCTGTGTTTCTGTCTGTCTGTCTCTTACCTGTCTGTCTCTAACCTGTCTTTCTGTCTGTCTCTCTCTCACCTGTCTATCTGTCTGTCTATAACCTGTCTGTCTCTCTTTTTCTCACCAGTCTGTCTGTCTGTTTCTCACCTTTCTTTCTTTCTTTCTCTCTCTCACCTATCTGTCTGTCTCTCACCTGTCTGTCTTTCTAACCTTTCTGTCTCTCTATTTCTCACCTTCCTGCTGTATTGGCTTCTGTATTGACATCCTGAAGAAGATTGCCAAGTCTGTTTCTAACCTGTCTGTCTGTCTCTCACCCATCTGTCTGTCTGTCTCTCACCTATCTGTCCGTCTGTCTGTCTGTCTCTCACCCATCTGTCTGTCTGTCTCTCACCTATCTGTCCGTCTGTCTGTCTGTCTCTCACCCATCTGTCTGTCTGTCGCTCACCTATCTGTCCGTCTGTCTGTCTGTCTCGCACCTATCATTCTATCTCTCAACTGTCTTCCTTTTTGTCTGGCTATCACTCACCCATCTGTCTGTCTGTCTCTAACCTGTCTGTCTCTCACCTATCAGTCTGTCTCTCAACTGTCTGTCTTTCTGTCTGTCTGTTTCTCACCTGTCTGTCTGTCTGTCTCTAACCTGTCTGTCTGTCTCTCACTTGTCACTCTGTCTCTCAACTGTCTTCCTGTCTGTCTGGCTGTCTCTCACCCACCTGTCTGTCTGTCTCTCACCTGTCAGTCTGTCTCTCAACTGTCTTCCTGGCTGTCTCTCTCCCATCTGTCTGTCTGTCTCTCTCCCACCTGTCTGTCTGTCTCTCACCAGTCTGTCTGTCTGTGTCTCACCTGTCTGTCTGTCGGTCTCTCACCTGTCAGTCTGTCTCTCAACTGTCTTCCTGTCTGTCTGTCTCTAAACTGTCTGTCTGTCTCTCACCTATCAGTCTGTCTCTCAACTGTCTTCCTGTCTGTCTAGCTGTCTCTCACCCACTTGTCTCTCTGTCTCTCACCTATCTGTCTGTCTGTCTCTCATCTGTCTGTCTGTCTGTCACTCACCTGTCCATCTGTCTCTAACCTGTCTGTTTGTCTCTAACCTGTCTGTCTGTCTTTCTTTCTAACCTTTCTGTCTCTCTCTTTCTCACCTTTCTTTCTGTCTGTCTCTAACCTGTCTGCGTGTCTGCAGGTGGTGCTGAAGAATGCTCACATGGCCGTCGGCTCGCTGACCATCAATGAGGAGAGGTCAGAGGTCATCGATTTCTCCGTGCCCTTCATTGAGACAGGCATAAGCGTCATGGTCTCACGGAGCAACGGCACCGTGTCTCCATCTGCGTTCCTCGGTGAGACATTCTTCTTCTTCCATCTGTTCAACTCTGCTGTCCTGTATCTGCTGACATGTGTAGTGTGACTGTTCTCCGTCCGCAGAGCCATTCAGTGCTGATGTCTGGATCATGATGTTCGTTATGCTACTGCTGGTTTGTGCCATTGCAGTGTTCGTGTTTGAATACTTCAGTCCCGTTGGCTTCAATCGCCGTCTCATCGACGGCAGAGGTACAGAACAACATGAGTGCTTCCACATCTGCACACATGAGCTCATCGGGGGGAGCTTTGCTGACAAATACTGAAGCTATTTCCTGGGAATCATTCATTATTGATTGTAATTTCTAGAACTTTAGTATCATGCAGTTCTTCTGTACTTTTGCTCATGGTTCATGTCACACCCCCTGTCCATTATTTTTTCTTATAAAAATTGTGTTCAGAATTTAAATTAATTTTTAAAAGCTGATGTTAGCTTTTAAGTATTTAAACAAGTATTTAAAATATAGATCATAGGTTTTGGCACAAAACACCATTGGTTACAGATTTATAAGCGATTCTCATTACAAAACTGGTGAAATTGATTGTTGGTGATTGCAGGTGAATGTTGTGTTACCAAACGTTATAAGAGGGTTCTTGTGGAGCAGCATATTTTGCTAACCACTATAAAAACTCTTGTCATGTTGGCATTAGTCTAATTGACTCGGTTCTCCAAATGACAAATTAAACTGACCCAAAATATCATAGAGATATAACATCAACAACAGAAGATACAGGGTGTGTAAGGTGAGTTGCATTCAGTGTTGTTTTTCCCTGCTGACCTGGATCTCCAGCTACTAAATTGCTCCTTAACACTCATCAAGAAGGACTCACATGTCCCCTTCACTTTCATCAGTCAAGTCACCTTTATTTGTTTAGCACTATATACAATATTGGTTGTGTCAAAGCAGCTTTACAAAGTTAAACAGGAAAATAGTTTCTCAATGATGGAAGAAGACAATAACAGAGTTATTTTTCATCTAAAATCAGTTCATTGATGAGTGTCATCCTCCAGTTCAGGTCTCTTCAATAGTGTCTGTGGAATCAGTCAAGTGTCCCCTGCTAAGTAAGCCAAAGGAACGAAAACTCCATCGGTGACAGAAATGGAGAAAAAACCTTGGGAGAAACCGGACTCAATTGTGGGGTCAGTTCTCCTCTAGCCAGACGAAACTAGCAGTTAAATTCCAGGTTGCAGCATAGGTGCAGAGAACTTGTCTGGTTCTCATGGTCTTGTTCCGATGGTCGTCTTTACAGGGGACCTGTATCTGGGGCTGTAGTTGTCCTGGTCTCTGCTGTCTTTCAGGGATGTAGAGGTTCTTTCTAGGTGCTGATTCACCATCTGGTCTGGATACGTACTGGATCCGGGTGACTGCAGTGACCCTCTGATCTGGATTCAGACTGGATCTGGTGGCTACGGTGACCTCGGAATAAGAGAGAAACAGACAAATATTAGCATAGATGCCATTCTTTTAATGATGTAGCAAGTACATAGGGTGTCTTAATAAATGCAACCTAACAATCCTTTTACGGATTTGGATATTAGAAGCATATTAGTGTGTTATGTGTATGCCAGGTTAAAGAGATGGGTCTTTAATCTAGATTTAAACTGCAAGAGTGTGTCTGCCTCCCGAACAATGTTAGGTAGGTTATTCCAGAGTTTAGGCGCTAAATAGGAAAAGGATCTGCCGCCCGCAGTTGATTTTGATATTCTAGGTATTATCAAATTGCCTGAGTTTTCAGAACGTAGCGGACGTAGAGGATTATAATGTAAAAGGAGCTCATTCAAATTCTGAGGTGATAAACCATTCAGGGCTTTATAAGTAATAAGCAATATTTTAAAATCTATGCGATGCTTGATAGGGAGCCAGTGCAGTGTTGACAGGACCGGGCTAATATGGTCATACTTCCTGGTTCTAGTAAGAACTCTTGCTGCTGCATTTTGGACTAGCTGGACCAACCAATAAAGCATTACAATAATCTAACTTAATAATAATAATCTTGAGGTCATGGACACATTAATTAACGTTTCTGCATTTGATATTGAGAGCATAGGTTGTAATTTAGATATATTCTCAGGTGTTAAGCGAGAGTGATGGAGCCACTTATGTTGTGTTTCTGTGCTCTCAGAGGCCGGAGGTCCATCGTTCACCATTGGAAAGGCCATCTGGTTGCTCTGGGGTTTGGTCTTCAATAATTCTGTCCCAGTGCAAAACCCCAGAGGAACCACCAGCAAGATTATGGTGTCTGTTTGGGCCTTCTTTGCTGTGATTTTCTTGGCCAGCTATACTGCTAACCTGGCCGCATTTATGATTCAGGAAGAGTACGTGGACCAGGTGTCAGGCCTCAGCGACAAAAAGGTGCTTCAATAGAAGATACAACTGTACTTTAGGTACAGAAAATATATAAATTCACTTTTCTGGTCAGTCTGTCTATTCACTCACTCTTGTGCCATTTCTTTGTCTTCAGTTTCAGAGACCCAATGACTTCTCCCCACCATTTCGCTTTGGGACAGTGCCAAATGGCAGCACTGAGAGAAATATCCGCAATAACTACAGAGAGATGCACTCCTACATGGTCAAATTCCACCAGCGCAATGTGGATGAAGCTCTGTACAGTCTGAAAACAGGGTGAGTGTGGGAAACCACCTGAGGCACTTTTCTGATTAGTCATTAATGAAAATATTAGCAATATTGGGTTCTGAATGCTTGTCCTGTTTTGAATAACAGCAAGCTGGATGCCTTCATTTACGATGCCGCCGTGCTGAATTACATGGCGGGCAGAGATGAGGGCTGTAAGCTGGTAACCATCGGCTCTGGAAAAGTGTTTGCTTCCACCGGCTATGGCATCGCCATCCAGAAAGAATCGGGTTGGAAGAGACAGGTGGACCTCGCAATCCTCCAGCTCTTTGGAGACGGTACTGCTTATGTTGAGTCATCAGATGAACAATGATTTGCCAGCTTGTTCATTAGTAAAAATATAATCCATCAACCCTCGGTCATGCAGTGTAAATGCTGCACCCAATTAAAAATATGACATTAAATTTTTAAGCAGAATTTATGATGTTTGCATTTAGTAAGTCTTGTGAAATATTGCCCTGTAATACAAGGAGCTCATCATAAAATTCATGATTGTCTGACTGTTGTTGCGTTTTTGGAAGTTGGACATTTTGTTTTGATTTTGATGTTTATGTTTTGCATCTTGGACTTAGTTGGATTGGTTGTATATTTTTTAAGTTTAGTTTTTTTGTTTCTGTCATGTCTTTGTTCCCATGGTGGAAATCAAACACAATGTTGTAACAGACCCAGTATGTAAGAGCATTGCATCATCCTTTATAATATGTGTGTCTGTGTCTCAGGTGATATGGAGGAGTTTGAGGCTCTCTGGCTCACCGGGATCTGCCACCATGAAAAAAATGAAGTGATGAGCAGTCAGCTGGATGTGGACAATATGGCGGGTGTGTTCTACATGCTAGGTGCTGCCATGGCTCTGTCTCTGATCACCTTCATCGCTGAACACGTCTTTTACTGGCACCTGCGTTTCTGCTTCATTGGCGTGTTTTCTGGGAAACCAGGTTTCACCTTCACAATCAGCAGGGTAGTTCTCTCCCTAATGCATGCACAGGCACTCTTCAGAAAAACACAAGGTTTATGCTAAACATTGGAGTAATGCAAAATATAGTTTCAAGACGTTATTAAGCTAGAAATAACATATTGTTGGCATCTCTGAACACTGAAACTTTTCTCTCTTTACTTAGGAGATATATAGCTGTATTCATGGAGTTGAAATCGAAGATAAGAGTTCAGCTCTGAATTCACCCTCTGCTACCATGAACAACACCCACTCGAATATTCTGCATTTGCTGCGCACCGCCAAGAACATGGCATCTCTTTCCGGTGTCAACGGTTCCCCACACAGTGCACTCGACTTCATCCGCCGAGAGTCCTCTGTGTATGACATCAACGAGCACTGCCGCAGCCTGGCCGGACACTCAGACTGCAAGGCCCCATACCTGCTCGAGGACAACATGTTCAGCGACTACATCAGTGAGGTGGAGCGCACCTTTGGCAACCTATACCTGAAGGACAGTAATCTCTACCAGGACCACTACCTGCACCTCCATGGAGGCTCAACCCTGGGACTGATGGGCCCATCCCATAACCGGCCCCACAGCCTGGGCTCCAGCAGTTCTCTGGAGGGCGGCATGTTTGACTGCGATAGCCTGGGCGGTGGTGTGGCCCCTATCTTTAGCACACAGCCGCGCTCTGCCCTGACCCACAGGAACATGAGCAAATTCGACCTGCTGCAGAGCAAGACTCCTCCATCTGGGTTGAAGCAGGGACTGGCCGACCTGTATGGAAAATTCTCCTTCAAAGGTGGAGTGTCTAGTTCCGGATATATTGCAGGGCACGACCAGTTTTGTGATGGTGCAGATGATGGAAACATCCGTTCTGATGTGTCTGACATTTCCACTCATACTGTGACCTATGGCAATCTGGAGGGCAATGCTAAGAAACGCAAGCAGTATAGAGACAGCCTGAAGAAGCGGCCTGCATCTGCAAAGTCCCGACGAGAACTCGACGAAATCGAGCTGGGTTACCGCCGCCGCCAGCACCATGGCCACCACCATCATCACCATGGGCACCGCTCAGCTTCACCTCCATCTGAGCACAAACAAGGTGGTGGTGTGAGCTCAACCTCATATCTGTTACAAGACAAGGAAAGCCTGAGGGATTTTTACCTGGACCAGTTCCGGCCCAAAGAAGGCATCCCGCAGTGGGAGCATGTGGATCTTACAGATGGTCCCAGTGGGGGAGGAGGAGGCAACTGCACCAGCCTGGTGTCTGTGGATGACTTCCTGAAGAGCGAACCCAAGAAGCCGGAAAGCAAGAGTGGGAGCAGTGAGTGGGAATGTCGTAGTTGTCGTGCAAGCAGTGCGGGCAGCAAGCAGATGGCCCTGCATGGAGTTCTGCACATGGGTGGGACAGGCTACATTGGCAGTGGCTGTGTGGCAGCGGGTGCTGGAGGAGGTTTTGGGAGCAGCCGCCCCAGTTCAGCAACTTGTATGAGGTGCGAAGCCTGCAAGAAGTCAGGCAACCTGTATGACATCAGCGAGGACAGTAACCACCTGTTGGATCAACTGGGAAGCAGTAGGGGTCAGACACCAGTGCAACGCCGCAGGACCTTCAGCGGGAAACCGCTACTCCGGCAACATTCCTACGACACTTTTGTGGACCTGCAGAGAGAAGAGTTAGGTGTGCCGCTGGGGTTCGGCGGCCCTGAGGCACTGCCACCACCACGCAGTGTGAGCCTCAAGGAGAGGGAGCGCTGCATAGATGCCTCTAGTCCCTTCGCACACATATTTGAGCATCCTGGAGATCGCAAGCAGGACACAGACCATGACCCGCTGTTCTATGGAGCTGCTGAGAGGGGCGTGGTATCGCCATTCGGGTTGTTCAGAGTGGGGGAGAATACACCTCATGGAGGCCTCATGGAGGGGCCAGCTCACTCCTTATCCAAATCTCTCTATCCTGACCGAACCGACCACAACCCCTTCATCCCCACATTTGGAGATGACCAGTGTCTGCTGCATGGTGCCAAGTCCTACTATATCACCAAGCAGCAGCAGCACAGCGACTTGCTCAGCACCATGGGCATGACCTCCTTCCTGCCGGCATCAGCCACCTCCAGAGTCATGTCTAACTTGGCTCCGCACTTTCCTGCAGATTTGTGCATGGGGAACCACCACACCAGCAAGCTCAGTCTCGGTCCACCTCGACCTTTTAACGACAACAATGGACACATGTATGAGAAACTCTCTAGCATAGAGTCTGACGTTTGAGAAAGAGCAATGAGCAAGGTAAAGAACAGAGAAGCATTCTGTTAGCCAGATTTTAGCAGAATACTCAGAACTTGAGAGAATTGAAAAGGTCATTTCCTGTCAAGTTCACATATACACCAATGGGCTCATCTTCACGAGCTGGTGAGAACAAAAGCACGTCCATCTGTTGAGTGTGTGCACGAAAAAGAACAGGAGAGCAGATGTCCCGTTTCACCTACATCCCTTGCATCACACCGGAACAGCCCTGTCCTGTACTCTTGTCTTTCGTGAAGATACAATCATGAAAGCATAATAAATGCTCATAGATTTTTTTTTCTTTTGAAACAGGGTAATAACTGTACCTCAGAGATGTAGTGAAGACACTGCTGACTGGTAATCTGTTATTGAAATTGGGTTTAATTTGTTTGATGTTTTCCTGACCCTGCTCTGGAGGCCTTTGCTGAGCATCAGGGATATTTAAATGTGATGATCAATCCACATTCAACCTAATGTATCCATGGCAACAGCCTCTCCCATGCTGTTTACTGCCATGAAACACGTGTGCATTAGTGAAAGTGCACAAGCCTCTGCTGTGTTTTATCCTGTCATTTATATTCAAATCTCTACTGCCATGATATCTCATATCCAGCAAGATATCTTGTTGATACACCTTTGGTTACACTCACGTCATGTGACTCTTGCTTAGAAGTTGAAAAATAAGGGGTTAAAAAGACATTATTGTCATATGTTTTGGTTGTAAATATATTTCTCTTTATATAAGCCATCAAGGTCAACCTTTAATATAGCTTTTTTCAAGTATAACAAATAACCAAAATAAAGACTAAAACAAAACAAAATGACAAAAACATAAAATATGCCAATTTTAGCAAAAGCATTATAACTCACGATAAGTAATATTTTAAGCGATAGTTTGATTTTTAAATACGTTTATTACTTGATTCTGATAGTTTACTGCCTCCTAACCGGCTTATTTTTAAGGATTTACCTTTATTTGTTTACCTGCAGTACAACAGAGCTGAGCAGTTCTGTCGTAGACATGTTTAGTTTACTTGATCGGTGTACCAAATACTCTTTTCTAAGTTTATCTTAAATTGTGTTTAGACGTCTGGTCGCCGGCTGGAGTGGTCCAGGTTCTCTCTCTCTCTCTTTCTCTCTCTCTCTCTCTCTTTCTCTCTCTCTCTCTCTCTCTCTCTCTCTCTCACACACACACAACACACACACACACACAAACACACACACACACACACACACACACACACAGATCTCCAGCATCCATCACAAAGAGTGTTTTATGATCTAAAGCAGGTTTTTTTTTTACCTTTCCTAAGGACTGATTGACTTTGTAAAGCTGATTAGTAAGCTACTAGAGTGTCATGTTTTGAATTGTAATACTATCGTGAGGTCCTTTCCTCGCTTTAGAATAATCTTTCATCTCTTCTTGTATTGTTTCTGCAGTTAGAGTAACTCTAATCATATCTTTAAACTTTTTTTTCTTTTAGAGCATTACTATTATTATAATTATTATTGTTATTATTCTTCTAGCAAAGCGTTTTAGGGTGTTTTCTTCTCGTATGTTGAAGCTGGCGGTGTTCCCATCATAGCACAGTAATCTATGTTTGAGTTTTCCTACAAACATATAGTTTAGATACACACACACACACACACACACACACACAGAGTTCCCTATGAACCCCATGCTTAAAGCTCGAGCTCTATATGCTTAACAGTTCTTGTGTTCATAGAGAAATACGCCTATTACGCATAGCTGAAGTTATAATTTTTCTAGTGTATTTCGCAATATATAAGCAACTTTTAACGTTCTTTTGACTACTATATTCTCATTATTCTAAGGTAAGTATAGCTGGTTTAAAGTATTCTACAGGTAAGAAACACCCTGTTGTTATTCACATCGCTATGGTACAAACTCCATCTGTTATTTTCTCCACACAATCGATGAATTTGTCGCTCATCGGGGTGATAAAGGCACGTGTGCGTGTGCGTGTGCGTGAGACTGAGTTCTATGTTATATACTCTTGTTGCTATGGCACTGCCATGGTGTTACGATGCTGTTCCCATGGTAACTGCAGTGCAAGAGGATGCGGGCTGAATGAGTGAATTGTTTCACTATGGAATATCCACTTTGATATGTTACCCAAATTTTTACATCATTTACATCTCTGAAATTATTTTCAAGTGGAAACATGTACAGATTGTGTATATAAAAATGAGGGAATTCCTCCTTTTGTATGACAACATGAACACAAACCTCTATGAGATTTTAATAGTGAGCGAGTGTTTTGATGATGATGATGATGGATCAGAATACTTTCACATGCTGAATAAAGCCAATTAAAGTACACTCTTATTCAGTCTGCCTGCTGCTCATTTTGCTCTGCGTCCTTGTATTCAGCGCTAGTGTTTGTTCATCCTATATACTGTACTTCTATTCACTGTACTACGCTGTCACATAATCTGCTGAACTACAAGTGCACACATTTTCTGTATGTATGGAATACCTTAAAAGTGTGCCACATACAAACGATGCATGGTATCCCGTGATGAAATGTTCAGCTTCATTTTTACTATACAGTAGTTCAAGACAAACTATTGTACATTTCAGCACGGACAAGAACACGAGACTGTTAAAGTATCTCATCAATAACAGCTTTCTTTTTGCAGGCACGCAGCTGATTGAATGTAGTGATTTCTGAATATAGTAGTGTGATATGTTTCTAGTATTAGTGTTTTCTGTCGTGCAGTGAGATGTTAAACTACACACGAAGAGCACTGAAGAACCGCTTAGCTTGACTGTAATCCATTGTTTCTCACACATCCGCTTTCCTCTTATTAATTTCTCACTCACGTAGGCGAAAGAGGCATATGAAATATTGATAGACACACAGAGAGAGAGACAGGCAGAGGAGGGAGGGACATGGCAAGACTTCCAGACAATTAAAGAGCAGAGAGAGAGAGACAGACTGTGAGCTGCAGCAGTACAGATGACGGGAGCGTCGCTTGTTCTTGTTGACTGTGCTGCCGTTTAATGAACCTGCTGCACCTCCCCCTCTCAACACCCCCACAGTCCCACAATCTTTTGTGAAGCTGCGGCTCACTCTTATTAATGGTTGCCTAGCAACAGACCAGCGCATGGGGGGGGGGCATGTGTAAGAGGATAATCATCTGAAGCTCCGCCCACTCCAGTGACTCACACCAGCAAAGTTTCCTGAACAATTATACTGTGAGACTGCAGATTTCAGCGCCACACACACTAATAACACACAGAATTACCACTGCAACTACACACACTAACAGTGCTCAGAATCACCACCAGTGCTGTTCTAGACCACAGTAACTGGGGGCTAGGCTGGGGCCACTTGCACTTTTTAGGGAGTACACTCAATTAATTTTAACCTTCTTTCAGTATTATTAATTTAGTCATTTTTTCACCATATCATTTATCACTGAAGTCTCTAGAAGTAAGCTATAACAATTTAAACTCAAATGAAAGTTTCAACATGTTTCTAACAGTTGACGACTTTGCCACACTTTTCATTAATAAAATTAAAAACATCAGTGCACAATTTTCCACACTACAATCCGTCAAGCTCATATCACCAGCAAACATACCCTCATTTACATCCTTCTCTTCACTCTCTGAGGCGAAAAACTCATCAAACACTTGAACGAGCTGTGTTCAACCAAGTCTCTGCATTCCTCACACAGAACAACCTCCTTGACAGCAACCAATGTGCTTCAGAAGTGGACATTCAACTGAGACTGCCTTGCTCTCAGTTGTTGAAGCCCTAACACTGGCAAGAGCAGAATCCAAATCTTCAGTACTTATCCTGCTTGATCTGTCCGCTGCTTTTGACACGGTAACACCAGATCCTCCTGTCAACTCTCCTGGCAAAGGGCATCTCAGGAACCACACTTCAGTCACAACATCTAACTACTGGGGTGCCTCAGGGCTCAGTTCTTGGACCACTTCTCTTCTCTGTCTACATGGCATCATCAGGTTCTGTCATTCAGAAACATGGCTTTTCATACCACTGCTATGCTGATGACACTCAACTCTACCTCTCATTCCATCCTGATGATCCGACGGTAGCTATTCACATCTCAGCTTGTCTAACAGACATTTCTTGCTGGATGATGGACCATCACCTTCAACTCAACCTTGCCAAGACAGAACTGCTTGTGATTCCAGCAAACCCATCGTTTCATCACAATTTCACCATCAAGTTAGGCACATACACCATAACTCCTTCAAAAACAACCAGAAGCCTTGGAGTTATGATTGATGATCAGCTGACTTTCTCAGACCACATTGCTAAAACTGTCCGATCCTGCAGATTTGCTTTATTCAACATCAAGATCAAGCCCTTTCTTTCGAAACATGCTGCACAACTCCTTATTCAAGCTCTTGTTCTGTCCAGGCTGGACTATTGCAATGCCCTCTTGGCAGGTCTTCCAGCCAATTCTATCAAACCTTTACAATTAATCCAGAACGCGGCAGCAAGATTAATTTATAATGAGCCAAAAAGAATACACATCACACCTCTGTTTATCAATTTGCACTGGCTTCCAATAGCTGCTCGCATAAAATTCAAGGCATTGATGTTTGCCTACAAAACCACCACTGGCTCTGCACCCATTTACCTAAATTTGTTACTTCAGGCTTATGTGCCCTCTAGAAGCTTGCGTTCTGCAAGTGAATGTTGCTTGATTGTGCCATCCCAAAGAAGCACAGTCACTTTTACAGACTTTTAAATTAAAAAATGACCTCCCCAACTCAATCCGAGCAGCTGAGTCCTTAGCCATCTTCAAGAATCGGCTTAAAACACATCTCTTCCGTCTTTATTTGACCCTCTAACTTTAGCACTCTCTATTCCAATTCTATTCTTTAAAAAAAATCTAACTACCTTTCTAAACTTTTTCTATTCTATCTGTTTTATTTTTATTTTTTACTGTATATTATTTAAAAGCCCTTGCTATGTGTACTGGATTAAAGCTAACTGAGACTTGTTATAGCACTTATATATCATTGCTCTTTTGTTGTTTTTGATTGCTTCTATTGTGCTCATTGGAAAGTCGCTTTGGATAAAAGCTTCTGCTAAATGACTAAATGTAAATGTAAATGTAAGTCACTCTCAAACCAAGCAGATTTCTATTGATTAATGCTGTGAATTCACATAACCAGCTTCAACCCATTGCGAAATCTGCTTTTGGAAGTTGGAATTACTGGATTTCGCTCATGAAAATTCGTAAAGTAAATGCGATTGCACCCTTATACTGACATTAATACAGGTTTATGATTTAAAACACTGTACAAACCCAAAGACAGCACCTATGTAACATAATAAATATGTTTGAGTTCACAGATATTTTGAGCCAAGTGTCCACTCAGCGAGTGAAGTAACTCATCTAGAGATGTAAATGAGTGAATGAGGATGCTGATGGGGGCCTGAAGTGAACAGTTGCCATGGCAACACCCTGTGCATCACCAGCTCTGTGTGATCGCGTGGCTCCCTGTGTTTCAGAGGGCAATCGAACACATGCAACGCGCTGAAGACACCAGATGAACCTGTGAAACGCTCTCGAGCCTCTGCTCAGATGCCAATACTGGTCCCCTATAGGCAGGTAACAGAGTTGCTAGGCAACAGCGATACACGAGTAAGAACTGCACAACACTGACCTCTGCAGGACGATCAGAAACTGCAAGTCTCACACTGTACAGCAGCATTTCACACATGATTTAATCACTCTCTCTCTCTCTGTCTCTCTGTGTGTGTGTGTGTGTGTGTGTGTGTGTGTGTGTGTATGTGTGTGTGTGTGTGTGTGGCCACATGAAGACAGTCATTTGATCTGTAAAGTGCAAGAGTTCCCCAAAGGGGGAGAGTAAATAATATCTCATACACATTATGAACTACAAGAAACTGTAAAATGTGAAAGACTCTTAATTCCTGTGATTATTATAGAATGTTCATGTAAGGCTAATATAGATCCTGTATGGAACAATGAAAGTCTTAATCAAGTGTACATCTGTGAGTGATGCCTGGTTTATATTTTATTAGCTTATATTATGTAATTTCTAGGTATTCTTACTAGTTATCAGCTGTCTTGTAGAAATCTTGCAAGCGGATTAATGAGGAGACACCTAAGTGAAAATGATCTGTGTGTTCAAACGTATGTAGATCATATGATACAATTTCAAGTTTTCCAAGTTTTCCTTTCTCTTTGGAGTGTTAAAAGCTGTTTGTGAACAGATAAGTTCCCTAAAGTTGCAAAGACTAAAGTCTCAATCCCAAAGAGATATTCTTTATCAAAGTTAAGACTCATTCACATCCTCCTGAAACATCTCGTTCTAACAAGGCCACACATTTTACGTCACTATGTGGGAAGATTTGCATAACACCACCCAAATTTCCACACAAAGAAAGAAGGAGTAACTTTTGATTCTTGTTGTTTCATGTGTGTTTCGTTGTGAAAGCAAAAATACTTTGTTTGGTCTTCTAAAAGAGGACATGACTAGAAATCAGTGGTTAAGTTGTATTTACAACACTGTTCCAGAACAGTTCAACCCAAATACTCAGATGGAGGACTGTTTCCTGATCCTGGAGGAAAACTAGATGCCGTCTGTTCTGACTCACATTCTGTAAGTATGTTTTCATATGTAAATAATTTCTCACTGATGATTCAAACATGAGTTTTGAGCAGTGTAGAGCTTATTGTTTCTCATATCACAAATGCAGACATGATTTTATGTTTACGAAGCATGATACACAATGCATCACATAAAAACACAGTGTAAGTCATTATAATCAGTAATTATATCCCCACTGGATGCTACAAATGCCTTGTTCCTAATGGCTTTAATTGGTTTTGTCTTGTCTCACCGGTTCTGACCGGGACACACATCACAGTATGGTTAGGGGCGTAACATTTCCGTAACATGCTTGAGGTATTCAGCTAATCACAATGCACTGGATAGCTGGCCAATCAAAGCACATCTCTCTTCTCAGAATGACGGAAAATGAAGGCGAGTCAGAGAGGAGCAATAAAAATGTATATTATGAGGAAAATCGAAATTATTTATGAATTTTTTTACTTTAAACAACATAAACACATTGCATTTAACTAAATACAAAAAATAATGTTCTTTTTAGCAACATCATAAGACCCCTTTAAAAGAATCAGTAGAGTCTGTCTCAGCAACAGAGTCTGAAGTGTTTGTGATAACGCTCCGCCCTCGTGTGGTGATACCAGGAACTACAACAAATCAGACCAGCATGTCTACCAAACCTCCTCAGACCAGCGTGTCTACAAAACCCTCCTCAGACCAGCGTGTCTACCAAACCTCCTCAGACCAGCGTGTCTACCAAACCCTCTTCAGACCAGCGTGTCTACCAAACCTCCTCAGACCAGCGTGTCTACAAAACCCTCTTCAGACCAGCGTGTCTACCAAACCCTCCTCAGACCAGCGTGTCTACCAAACCTCTTCAGACCAGCGTGTCTACAAAACCTCCTCAGACCATCGTGTCTACCAAACCCTCTTCAGACCAGCGTGTCTACCAAACCTCTTCAGACCAGCGTGTCTACCAAACCCTCCTCAGACCAGCGTGTCTACCAAACCTCCTCAGACCAGAGTGTCTACCAAACCCTCTTCAGACCAGCGTGTCTACCAAACCCTCCTCAGACCAGCGTGTCTTACAAACCCTCTTCAGACCAGCGTGTCTACCAAACCCTCTTCAGACCAGCGTGTCTACCAAACCCTCCTCAGACCAGCGTGTCTACCAAACCCTCCTCAGACCAGCGTGTCTTCCAAACCTCTTCAGACCAGCGTGTCTACCAAACCCTCCTCAGACCAGCATGTCTTCCAAACCTCTTCAGACCAGCGTGTCTACCAAACCCTCCTCAGACCAGCGTGTCTACCAAATCCTCCTCAGATCAGCGTGTCTACCAAACCCTCCTCAGACCAGCGTGTCTACCAAACCTCTTAAGACCAGTGTGTCTCCCAAACCCTCCTCAGACCAGTGTCTACCAAACCCTCTTCAGACCAGCGTGTCTACCAAACCTCTTCAGACCAGCGTGTCTACCAAACCCCCCTCAGACCAGCGTGTCTACCAAACCCTCCTCAGACCAGCGTGTCTGCCAAACCCTCCTCAGACCAGCGTGTCTGCCAAACCCTCCTCAGACCAGCGTGTCTACCAAACCCTCCTCAGACCAGCGTGTCTACCAAACCCTCCTCAGACCAGCGTGTCTACCAAACCCTCCTCAGACCAGCGTGTCTGCCAAACCCTCCTTAGACCAGCGTGTCTACCAAACCCTCCTCAGACCAGCGTGTCTACCAAACCCTCCTCAGACCAGCGTGTCTACCAAACCTCCTCTGACCGGCGTGTTTCCCAAACCCTCCTCTCAGACCAGCGTGTCTACCAAACCCTCTTCAGACCAGCGTGTCTACCAAACCTCTTCAGACCAGCGTGTCTACCAAACCCTCCTCAGACCAGCGTGTCTACCAAACCCTCCTCAGACCAGCGTGTCTACCAAACCCTCCTCAGACCAGCGTGTCTACCAAACCCTCCTCAAACCAGCGTGTCTACCAAACCCTCCTCAGACCAGCGTGTCTACCAAACCCTCCTCAGACCAGCGTGTCTCCCAAACCCTCCTCAGACCAGCGTGTCTGCCAAACCCTCCTCAGACCAGCGTGTCTACCAAACCCTCCTCAGACCAGCGTGTCTACCAAACCCTCCTCAGACCAGTGTGTCTTACAAACCCTCCTCAGACCAGCGTGTCTCCCAAACCCTCCTCAGACCAGCATGTCTACCAAACCCTCTTCAGACCAGCGTGTCTACCAAACCCTCCTCAGACCAGCGTGTCTACCAAACCTCTTAAGACCAGTGTGTCTCCCAAACCCTCCTCAGACCAGCGTGTATACCAAACCTCTTCAGATCATCGTGCCTACCAAACCCTCCTCAGACCAGCATGTCTACCAAACCCTCTTCAGACCAGCGTGTCTACCAAACCCTCCTCAGACCAGCTTGTCTACCAAACCTCTTAAGACCAGTGTGTCTCCCAAACCCTCCTCAGACCAGCGTGTATACCAAACCTCTTCAGATCATCGTGCCTACCAAACCCTCCTCAGACCAGCATGTCTACCAAACCTCTTCAGATCATCGTGCCTACCAAACCCTCCTCAGACCAGCGTGTCTACCAAACCTCCTCAGACCAGCGTGTCTCCCAAACCCTCCTCAGACCAGCGTGTCTACCAAACCCTCTTCAGACCAGCGTGTCTACCAAACCCTCCTCAGACCAGCGTGTCTACCAAACCTCTTAAGACCAGTGTGTCTCCCAAACCCTCCTCAGACCAGCGTGTATACCAAACCTCTTCAGACCAGCATGTCTACCAAACCTCTTCAGATCATCCTGCCTACCAAACCCTCCTCAGACTAGCGTGTCTACCAAACCCTCTTCAGACCAGCGTGTCTACCAAACCCTCCTCAGACCAGCGTGTCTACCAAACCCTCCTCAGACCAGCGTGTCTACCAAACCCTCCTCAGACCAGCGTGTCTACCAAACCTCTTCAGACCAGCGTGTCTACCAAACCCTCCTCAGACCAGCGTGTCTACCAAACCTCTTCAGACCAGCGTGTCTACCAAACCCTCCTCAGACCAGCGTGTCTACCAAACCTCTTCACACCAGCGTGTCTACCAAATCCTCCTCAGACCAGCGTGTCTACCAAACCCTCCTCAGACCAGCGAGTCTACCAAACCCTCCTCAGACCAGCGTGTCTACCAAACCATCCTCAGACCAGCGTGTCTACCAAACCCTCCTCAGACCAGCGTGTCTACCAAACCCTGCTCAGACCAGCGTGTCTTCCAAACCTCTTCAGACCAGCGTGTCTACCAAACCCTCCTCAGACCAGCGTGTCTACCAAACCTCCTCAGACCAGCGTGTCTACCAAACCTCTTCAGACCAGTGTGTCTACCAAACCCTCCTCAGACCCGCATGTCTACCAAACCCTCCTCAGACCAGCGTGTCTTCCAAACCTCTTCAGACCAGCGTGTCTACCACACCCTCCTCAGACCAGCGTGTCTACCAAACCTCCTCAGACCAGCGTGTCTACCAAACCTCTTCAGACCAGCGTGTCTACCGAACCTCTTTAGACCATCCTGCCTACCAAACCTCCTCAGACCATCGTGTCTACCAAACCCTCCTCAGACCAGCGTGTCTACCAAACCCTCCTCAGACCAGCGTGTCTACCAAACCTCCTCAGACCATCGTGTCTACCAAACCCTCTTCAGACCAGCGTGTCTACCAAACCTCTTCAGACCAGCGTGTCTACCAAACCCTCCTCAGACCAGAGTGTCTACCAAACCTCTTCAGACCAGCGTGTCTACCAAACCTCTTCAGACCAGCGTGTCTACCAAACCTCTTTAGACCATCGTGCCTACCAAACCTCTTCAGACCAGCGTGTCTACCAAACCCTCCTCAGACCAGCATGTCTACCAAACCCTCCTCAGACCAGCGTGTCTACCAAACCTCTTCAGACCAGCGTGTCTACCAAACCTCTTCAGACCAGCGTGTCTACCACACCCTCCTCAGACCAGCGTGTCTACCAAACCTCTTCAGACCAGCGTGTCTACCACACCCTCCTCAGACCAGCGTGTCTTCCAAACCTCTTCAGACCAGCGTGTCTACCACACCCTCCTCAGACCAGCGTGTCTTCCAAACCTCTTCAGACCAGCGTGTCTACCACACCCTCCTCAGACCAGCGTGTCTACCAAACCTCTTCAGACCAGCGTGTCTACCACACCCTCCTCAGACCAGCGTGTCTTCCAAACCTCTTCAGACCAGCGTGTCTACCAAACCCTCCTCAGACCAGCGTGTCTTCCAAACCTCTTCAGACCAGCGTGTCTACCACACCCTCCTCAGACCAGCGTGTCTACCAAACCTCCTCAGACCAGCGTGTCTACCAAACCTCTTCAGACCAGCGTGTCTACCGAACCTCTTTAGACCATCCTGCCTACCAAACCTCCTCAGACCATCGTGTCTACCAAACCCTCCTCAGACCAGCGTGTCTACCAAACCCTCCTCAGACCAGCGTGTCTACCAAACCTCCTCAGACCATCGTGTCTACCAAACCCTCTTCAGACCAGCGTGTCTACCAAACCTCTTCAGACCAGCGTGTCTACCAAACCCTCCTCAGACCAGAGTGTCTACCAAACCTCTTCAGACCAGCGTGTCTACCAAACCTCTTCAGACCAGCGTGTCTACCAAACCTCTTTAGACCATCGTGCCTACCAAACCTCTTCAGACCAGCGTGTCTACCAAACCCTCCTCAGACCAGCGTGTCTACCAAACCCTCCTCAGACCAGCATGTCTACCAAACCTCCTCAGACCAGCGTGTCTACCAAACCTCTTCAGACCGGCATGTCTACCGAACCTCTTTAGACCATCCTGCCTACCAAACCTCCTCAGACCATCATGTCTACCAAACCCTCCTCAGACCAGCGTGTCTACCAAACCCTCCTCAGACAAGCGTGTCTACCAAACCTCTTCAGACCAGTGTGTCTACCAAACCTCCTCAGACCATCGTGTCTACCAAACCCTCTTCAGACCAGCGTGTCTACCAAACCTCTTCAGACCAGCGTGTCTACCAAACCCTCCTCAGACCAGAGTGTCTACCAAACCTCTTCAGACCAGCGTGTCTACCAAACCTCTTCAGACCAGCGTGTCTACCAAACCTCTTTAGACCATCGTGCCTACCAAACCTCTTCAGACCAGCGTGTCTACCAAACCCTCCTCAGACCAGCGTGTCTACCAAACCCTCCTCAGACCAGCGTGTCTACCAAACCTCTTTAGACCAGCGTGTCTACCAAACCCTCCTCAGACCAGCGTGTCTACCAAACCCTCCTCAGACCAGCGTGTCTACCAAACCCTCCTCAGACCAGCGTGTCTACCAAACCCTCCTCAGACCAGCGTGTCTACCAAACCCTCCTCAGACCAGCGTGTCTACCAAACCTCCTCAGACCAGCGTGTCTACCAAACCCTCTTCAGACCAGCGTGTCTACCAAACCCTCCTCAGACCAGCGTGTCTACCAAACCTCCTCAGACCAGCGTGTCTACCAAACCCTCTTCAGACCAGCGTGTCTACCAAACCTCTTCAGACCAGCGTGTCTACCAAACCTCCTCAGACCAGCGTGTCTACCAAACCCTCTTCAGACCAGCATGTCTACCAAACCTCTTCAGACCAGCGTGTCTACCAAACCCTCTTCAGACCAGCGTGTCTACCAAACCCTCCTCAGACCAGCGTGTCTACCAAACCTCTTCAGACCAGCGTGTCTACCAAACTCCCTCAGACCAGCGTGTCTACCAAACCCTCTTCAGACCAACGTGTCTACCAAACCCTCCTCAGGCCAGCGTGTCTACCAAACCTCCTCAGACCAGCGTGTCTACCAAACCCTCTTCAGACCAGCGTGTCTACCAAACCCTCTTCAGACCAGCGTGTCTACCAAACCCTCCTCAGACCAGCGTGTCTACCAAACCCTCTTCAGACCAGCATGTCTACCAAACCTCCTCAGACCAGCGTGTCTACCAAACCCTCTTCAGACCACCGTGTCTACCAAACCCTCCTCAGACCAGCGTGTCTACCAAACCTCTTCAGACCAGCGTGTCTACCAAACCCTCCTCAGACCAGCGTGTCTACCAAACCTCTTCAGACCAGCGTGTCTACCAAACCCTCCTCAGACCAGCGTGTCTACCAAACCTCCTCAGACCAGCGTGTCTACCAAACCTCTTCAGACCAGCGTGTCTACCAAACCCTCCTCAGACCAGCGTGTCTACCAAACCCTCCTCAGACCAGCGTGTCTACCAAACCCTCCTCAGACCAGCGTGTCTACCAAACCCTCCTCAGACCAGCGTGTC